>NC_056741.1:1907050506-1907350506 GCF_019279795.1 Protopterus annectens | reverse complement strand
CCTTAGATATCTGCTTGAGATCAATTGAATAAATACATAATCGGCCAGCTCGCTGCTGTCAGCATCACACAGTGGACCCCACTATAACTTTCATCTTCCCTCTCAGCTTCTAAGCTCAAGAATCAAAGACCCAAAAATCAGGAACAAATTTAAATATTTCTCTTATATACTTAGAAAATTGATAGAATGACAAGAGTTTCATTAGTAAGCATTTTCTGTAGGATACAAAGTATGGAATTTACATGCCTGCTATTTACTGACTGAAATCCAGAACATTTTGCCAGAAAGCCACAAATTTTACAAGGAACAGACCAAAATACCTCTCAGCTTCTCAATAAATCTTGATAAATCCAAAAATATTTTATAACCATGTAAAACTATGAAAATGTAATGACTGCATTACTGACTGACTGCATGTTTTCAGATGTAAATTAAAGTCATGTAAAACACATACACCCACACACAACCAGTCAACCACTCTGCAAACAGTGGCACTGAAACCTGTCATTAGAAATGAGCTTTACTCCTGTACCACTCTGCATTAAGATACCATGGTCGGCATTGCACAGCATTAAACCACTCTGAATTAAAACAGTGATGCATTAAAATACAGATTCTGCAAGTAACAGTATCTGAAAATTCCCTGCTGCTCTGTGTTAAGAACTATTTTTATGCAATAGTATATCTTGATTAATAAACAAGTGTGCTTCTTCCATCTGATTTAAAAGCCTGTTTCCAATATGAGTTGGAGGTCTTCATCATTAGCTCAGATTTGAGCTGGTGAGAGAGACTGGAGGACTTGAGATGTCACAGACTGGAGCAACACAGGAGTGGAGGCATAATAAGGATTTTTGTGTTAGGGTTTCCTCTTTTTCTTTGTTAAATATTTCATGGCCAGGACATGCTCCCACAAAGCACTGGGCTATAGGCAGCTGCCTAGGTAGCCTTGTGCTGGATCCAGCTTGGATATTGGCAAGGTGCAAATGGTCTTATGACTTAAATGTCCTGTATTACCTATGATACTATAATTTTAATATGTCGGCACCTTCCTCCCTCACCTCTAGGATTCCTGCTTGCAGCTCCCCAACCTTCCTATCCCGACTCTTTGCACTGCATCATGATACAGGCCAACTGTGCTCCAAGTCCCCTTGTCTGATTCTCTTCTATGGTCATTTGTTTCTTCTCTCTCTGTTGCATGAGGCCTCCTTCCATCACAACTTAAGTGCACAGTTAGTGAGGTGTACCTCTTCAACACAACTCTGAACAATGCTGTCCCTGTGCAGGCCTGCCCCTGGCATACATCTGATCTGTCTGCCTAGTCTCCCCCCATGTTTCTTTAAGCTGCAAGTCCTTCTGCATTGTGTACTGCTGCAACCAGTCATTATGCACTGGAATTCCCTCCTTCCTTAGTATGCTGATGGCCGATACAGGTAATGCTGGAGAATGTTGCATCTAACCCCCTATCCTAGTATCTGTCTACCTACTTGCTACCACCTCATCTGTCTCTTCTGGCTAGTCATTGGTACCTACATAGGCTGCAACATCCCTCTGTCCCTTCTCCTTAGTGACCTTTTTGGTTACCTTTTCCTGTGTCTTACTATATCTGAGTCCAGAGAATGGTTTCACAGTAACCAGGCATTTCCCTTTTCCTTTGTCAAGGCTTTTAATTCTTTTGGTGCTTCACTCATCAGTCAATAACACCTTCTTCTCTTGTATCCTTACACTGGTAGTCATCAGTCACTAACTCCTTCTCCTGTGTCTTTACACCGCTTCATTCCCTGACTAATACTATGATCCTTCCCATCTATAAAATTTCACCATTCATTTCCACCAAACATCAGCCCTCCTCATGGTTTGTGCTGGTTGTATCTTCCCCCTATATTGCACCCAATCCATTTCTCACTTCTTGTTATTCTTTGTACAAGCTGTCTCCACTGTCTTGTTCCACAAATCAGGCTTCCTTTGCTGCCCACTTCCTGTGGCTACCATTGTGATGTTTGCTTTCCAATGGCTATCTCAAGTTCTATCTCCCAATCACTATTTGTAACTGTTGTCTGTGTTTATCCTATTCTTTGGTGTCCTTTCACTTGCTTTGTCTTTCAGTGCAATATCTACCACTGGCTCCTTCGATGTCAGTCTTTGTGCATGTCCTCTTATAAGCTGCTTTTCATAGCCCTACATTCTCCCATCCCCATCATCTTTACTGGCTATCTGTTGCATCTTCTTGAATTTCTTTCTGCAGTTTTGCAGCTGACTAGTGACAACACAGTCCACTCTAGCACCCATATTCTCACCTGAAGTTTCTCAGTATTCAGTCTGCTGTAGATGCCAAGTCTACTGGCACCCGAAACCTTCTGCACAAAAAAAAAAATATATATTCTGATCACCTCACAAATATCTCCCCTGCTTTTCTTGTCTAGTCAATGCTACTCCTTTCATGCATTCCCATTCTTTGAGCCACTTTAGCTAATTTTATCTTGACCAACAGGTCTTTTTGCCCTTGTTATTACTTAGCTAAGCCTTTCTACCTTGTTTTATACCTGACCTACTCAACAAATGCAAAACAAGTGGAAAATTAAAAAGATAAATAAAAGGAACAGGCAATTATCATATCATGTAACATAATTCCTTACTGAAGAACTTTGAAGAAACTATACACTGGCCCCCAGATTTACTATTCCTCCATGCAGGACTAGCTTAGTCCTGCACGGAAAGCAGCCATTTAGGAGCAAGATGGCATGCATAGTTATGAAGCACCTGTGCTCCTAAGCTTACATGGAGCGTGCAAGAGTGCAGGAGGCATTTCTGAGAGCAGAGCTCTCAGAATATACACGCCCCCACAATGAAGAACAGCAGAAAGGGGTAAGAAATGAGCGAGACCGCTCATAAGTGTCTGCATATCCCCACCAACATTCCCCCTCATGTACAACAGCAAGTAATCACCAATAAAATGAATAAACCTTTTATTTTTTTATTTTAAAATCTGATTGAAGCTAACCGTAGGTGCGTGGGTGTGCCCATCGCTTAGCTATGGTTAATGCAGCTTAAATGGCTGAAGAGGATAACAAGGAAGATATATGCAAACAAAGCAGCATAGCAATAGTGTACTGGGCAGAGCATTTGCCTTACGTGCAGGCATTCCCGGTTCGATTCCCACTGCAGCACATTTAATTTTCCATGGCAAAGCACATTATGACTAATATTTATGTTGCATAGCCCACTAAATAACATATATTTATGAAATGGAGTACTGCAGTAAATGCACATGTGAGGTGTCAGTGTCATAATGAATAAAACACTAGTAAGCAGGTTTAAGCACCAATAAGCAGTAGTAAGCATATTTAAGCACTAATAAGCAAGTTTAACCCCATTTGCGTGGGGGTAAGCAATGCGCACACAGGTTAAGCAATTTTCAGGATAACTCTCTATAAGCATATGTAACCAGTGGTTAGCATTGCTTACCCTTGTGCAAACCTGTGCAAACCCACTTACAACTGCTCAAAAGTGCCTTAATCACTCTGTAGCCAATGGCTCTTGTTCTGCCCAGCAACAAAAGAAACAGCCATGCAGGTCTCAAACCCAGGACCCTACACTCCATAGTCACAGTAGTTAACCACCAAGCCAACAAAGAAGTACAGATGAATGAGGTATCAGCAAACAAATCTTCACCATAGTAAAACCAACCTGAATCTGTGAAAGTGTGAAAGGAATCAGTATACAGACATATGTGCCTTAACCAACTACATAACATAAATACGTGAACCGGTGTACAGCAGTAAGGCCAGAAGTCAGATGTAATTGTAATAGAGTGTTGAAGTCCCTAATAAAACACAAGGACCCCATACAGTGTATGTACACATGAATCATGGATACCAGGCATACATATAAGGTGTAATGAATAATAACTCAATGTCAAAAAGGAATTATAATGAGAAGTCTAATGTAAGCAACGCTAAGAATTGCACAGGCCAGCTTAGGAGGTGTAAGCAATGTGTAGGCCAGCTAACTCAATATGCCCAGCGTTATACCCCTTTAAACAATGCCAACCTTAGGTAAGCAGGTTGCCCATAGCCTAGCCTTTTCAAAACCAGCCAGTCATGGAAAAGTGCAGGAAATCGGCCCTACTTCAACCCAAGAGGCGGGAATACATATCATAACTGGTTGTAACTTCCCCTTGCAGGCACAATGGCAGTAAGGGGAGAAGGTGTGCGCTTTCAGACACAGCGCTGTTGCATCCAGGAGTCCAAAGTCATGGCAGGACTCCTTGACAAAGACCATGATCAGAGACTGCTGCAGGGCCAGTACCAGGGCTCCCAATATAAGGTGGAGGCCTGGGACCATCTCTCCCATGACCTCACCAGTGCCACTGGCATTCCCCAAATTGGTGAGCAGGTCAGGCATCACTATGCCAACCTGAAGCAGCATAAGGGGGACCTCTTGGAGGAGTGAATCTAAGAGGCTAGAGCGGTAGGGGATGTTCAAGTTGTGTGTAAGTATCACCCCACTATGTGTGTAATAATTGTCAGCTCAGGTATATCATGGATAGGTATGGCTAAATATTCCTTTTATGTCCCCCACAGCTGCAATGGAGTGGCCACAAACCAGGAGGCCCACATCAGTCCCTGGCAAAGTTGCGACGAGCGGCAGGTCAGTAATACTCATGCATTTACTGTCATAGGAAATAAAACTAAAAGTAGTAGTAAATTAATTGCCTGTATAAAACCTGTATTGTTCAAGGCAAGTACTGCATACACTAGAGAATATGGCAGGAAGAGTCTCATATTGTTTGTATGTCAATAAAAGTGTAATAGCCTGACAATAAAGGTATAACTGCTGGACTGCATGTGTATACGCTGGTATCATATGATAATGTAGATTCGCAATCATGTAATAGTACTGTTGTATTAAGCACTGTTACCCACACTGTGCACCATAAATTGAATGTGTAGGAATGCCTGTACATGACAGGTGTAATTCCCAGAGGCCATTTAGTACAACTGAGAGACACATAGACAGTAAACAGGGAACATGCAGACAACACAGCCCAAATAGCACATGCAACTGAGATGTGAACCGTTGTGTTTTTAGCACACACAGCCATGGTTTGAATCCTGCCAGTGGTAGTACTCTGCATACAGAATCATACCCCACAACTTTACAGATATGTCCAGAATGTCCAGTAAAGTGGCTCATATCTGTTGCCTATCAACCTGACCCCTGGAGAATCAGTGGGATGATTATCTTACCTGGGTACTTTAATTTCCCACACCTTACATGGTTTTAAGTCTAGTGTGATTCACAAAAGTACTTTTTGCAATTCCTACCTGCATTTTTCAAGTCATCACTCATTTTCACAAAAGAAAAGTATCATCAAAGGTCAAGCTATATGTATAACCTCAGAGTTAGATGACGTTAAAAAAGAATTTGTCATCTTAAGGGATATGTTTATTGAAAGAGGGTATCCTAGAGACATGGTTGAGTCTGTAATGGATGGGGTTTACCATGAGAGGGGTAAGAAGTACAAACCACTCTTAGGGGCAGGACCTTCTTTACAAGCACACCTGGGTAAAACAGTTCCTCCTTCTGGACCTGTAAATCATACACAAGCTTGTATGGTTCAACACAGTGTTTTATCTAAAGATATTAAAGGTATTTTATAAAGGAACTGGAGTATATTTAGGACCAACCAGGATATATACCGTGTTGTGGGTGACCAACCTTTCTTTATTACTAAGGTAGGGATGAACTTAAAAGAACTATTGGAAACGCCCATTACACACAGAGAACATAATAATGGGAAAGGTACTAGGTGTTGTGGTTGTTGTCCACAGTGAGGTTTTATCTTCAAGGAAACTAGTGTTACATTAAGTGATAAAATGAGAACTAACATTATTTTTAGAAATGGCAATTGTAATACCCAGAGAATAGTATATCTGGCATTATGTGACACTTGTCCAGGATATTATGTTGGAAAGATGGAGAGATCTTTACAATGAAGGATTTATGAACATATGTATGAACTAAAAAATAGAAAAGAAACTAATGCATTGTTCAGACATTCCTTGGACTGTGAAAATTTTCATGGTTTTAAATTTGCTATTTTGGACAGTGTACACATTGAGCCTAGGGGTGGAGACTCGAAAAATCAGCTTTGTAAAAAGGAACTTTTATGGCAACTTAGACTTGCTCAGGGGCGGCTCGTGCCATCGGACTGCAGGACTGCAGCCTTCCCAGCAAAAAGATGGAAGTTTAGACATATATTTTACATGAATAAAAAAATATAAAAAAATGTATTTAAATATTTTGTTTGTTATATTGTGTATTGTAATGATGTTGTGCTCCTAAACGAGTCCGCTAAGTCACGGAACTCAAACTGCGCATGCTCGTCGAGTTCTGTTTTTTTTTTTTAGTGAACGTATCTAGACTGCTGTAAAAGCAGTCCAGATTAAAGAGAAGGCATCAGTGTGATGCCCAGAAGTCTATGCAGTTTAACTGCACAGTAAATTAGAAGGGGGTTCGGACTGCCACATCTACAGGTACATACGTAACGTGGACGGCTGGATTGCTACTGACTGGTTCTCACTCTCTTCTCAAAAAAGAGAGTGAGAAACAATCAGTAGCACTAAGCACAGTACTGTACTTGTCTTGTGTGTTACAGAGGATAGTAGACTGGATACCGTTGGCATTGGTGAAAGTCAGTCTGTATTATCCACACTTTCAGGTAAGATATTGTATTCAGGTTATTTTGCTTTCATAGAGTCTCGAACTCTCTCATCGAAAGTACCTCAAATGACTGCTAACAGAATTGCACAACTACCGTCTGTCTTATCAGAAAAAAGTGTTGTGTGCAGATAAAATAAACTCTACATAAAATAATGCAACTCACCAAGCAAAGTAATTAAGGGAAAAAAACAAGGGCATCTATTTTTATAAGTTAGACGGGTCACTTATACAAGATGTAAAAACTACAAACTGAATGGCAAACCACTACCACTAATTTTAGTAAGCTCATTTGTTTTTCCCCTCAACATTTTTCAGCACTCCTAAAATACAGACTTTACGACAACACAGATTAATTAAAGCAAACATACATATTAAACACAATTCTAACCATGCCTACAATTCAGAAAATATTTCAACCCATGACTCAGTTTCATTAGCTGAGGGAATCATTAATTGTGTTTGGTCTGTTTAGGGTAACCGTTTGTGATTTTTTAATTTGTGGTCCCTTAGTTTAAGATGCAGGGTTAAAACTAATGTTTTGTTTGCTGGCATTATTGTAACTATTTGCACTTCAGACTAGAGTGTACAGCCTTGTGATGTTAACAAAACACAAAGCAATGAAAACATTAAAATTGTAAAGTATCCAGTATTACAGAAGGAGTGTCTGTTTTGTGGCAAACTAACCATATATCAGATATCTGATGGATATATACATCTGGCAACCCAATGAGTACCAATTTGCCAATTGCCTAAAACTAGTGACCCATACTACAAAGTAAGCACTATACTGCCAAATAAGGGATATTTATGTATAAATATATTTATTTCTTTATTCATTCATTCCTTTAGGACTGATTTGGGAATTAAGACCATGAGTAATGTGAGTTTCATCCAGTAGTCCTAGGTTCATGTCCCTCAGTCTGCATTAACCCTGTAACTCTGAGTAAGTCGTTTAATTAGACTGCTCCCTACTCTCCTCTGAAAAGACTCACTTGGCCTATTCAGTTTATCTAGTTAAATAAAGGAATAAAATTAAAAAAAACCATTGGGCTGTAATTTGTCCCCAAAAGACATTCCCCCGGATTGCTCAGAGGCGGCCCTTTAGGAGCAGGACAGCAGCGCATCATGCATAGTAATGAGGTGCGCTGCCTGAGCTCCTAGTTTACATGGAGCATGTAAGAGTGCAGGGGGTGTGTCTGAGAGCAGAGCTCTCAGAATATACACGCCCCTGCAATGAAGAACAGCAGAAAGGGGTCAGAAATGAACGAGACCACTCATAGGTGTCCACATATCCCCACCAACAGTCTCTCTTGTGTACAACAGCAACAGTATACATAAATGAAATGAACAAACCTTTTTTTTTTTTTTTTTTTTTTTGCAGCTTAAATGGCTAAAGAGAATAACAAGGAAGATATATGCAAATGAAGCAGCATAGCAATAGTGTAGTGGACAGAGCATTTCCTTACGAGTAGGCATTCCTACTTCAAGTCCCATTGCAGCACATTCCATCTTCCATGGCAAAGCATGTTATGATCAATATTTGTGTTGCAAAACCGACTAAATAACATATTTTTATGAACTAGAGTACTGCAGTAAATGCACGTGAGGTGTCAGTGTCATAATGAATAAAGCACTAGTAATCAGGTTTAAGCACCAATAAGTAGTAGTAAGCATATTTAAGCAGTAGTAAGTGAGGTTAACCCCGTTTGCACAGCTGTAAGCAATGCCTACACTCGTTAAGCAACTCTGAAGCTAACTCTCTGTAAGCAGATGTAACGGCAAGTTAGCTGTGCTTACTGTCATGCAAACCTGCACAAACATGCTTACAAATGCTCAAAAGTGCCTTAATCACTCTGTATCCAATGGCCCTTGTTCTGCCCATCACTAAAATAAACAGACATGCAGGTGTCAAACCCAGATCCCTATATACCATAGTCACAATAGCTAACCACCAAGACATCACAGAAGTACAGAAGAATGAGGTATCAGCCAACAAGTCTTCACCATAGTAAACCAAACTGAACCTGTGAAAGGAATCAGTATACAGACATATGTGCCCTAACCCACTACATAACATAAATATGTGAACCAGAGTACAGCAGTAAGGACAGAAGTCAGGTGTAATTGTAATAGAGTGTTGAAGTCCCCAATAAAACACAAGGACCCCATACAGTGTACATGCATATGAATCATGGATACCAGGCATACATATAAGGTGTAATGAATAATAACTCAATGTGAAAAAGGAATTATAATACAAAGTCTAATGTAAGCAACACTAAGTACTGCACAGGCCAGCTTAGGAGGTGTAAGCAATGTGTAGGCCAGCTAACTCAATGTGCCCAGTGTTATATCCCTTTAAATAATGCCAACCCTAGGTAAGCAGGTTTGCCCATAGCTTAGCCTTTTCAAAACCGGCCAATTACGGAAAAGTGCGGGAAATCGGCCATACTTAAACCCAAGAGACGGGAATACATCTCATAACTGGTTGTAGCTTCCCCTTGCAGGCACAATAGCAATAAGGGGAGAAGGTGTGCACTTCCGGGCACAGCGCTGGTGCATCCAGGAGTCCAAGGTCATGGCAGGACTCCTTGTCAAAGACCATGATCAGAGACTGCTGCAGGGCCAGTACCAGGGCTCCCAATATAAGGCGGAGGCCTGGGACTGTCTTGCCCACGACCTCACCAGTGCCACTGGCATACCCCGAACTGGAGAACAGGTCAGGCATCACTATGCTGACCTGAAGCGGCGTAAGAGGGACCTCTTGGGGGAGTGGCTCCAAGAGGCCAGAGCGGCAGGGGATGTTCCACTTGTGTGTAAGTATCACCCCACTATGTGTGTAATAATTGCCAGCTCAGGTATATCATGGATAGGTATGGCTAAATATTCCTCTTATGTCCCGGAAAGCTGCAATGGAACAGGCCACAAACCAGGAGGCTCACGTCAGTCACCTGGCGAGGTTGCGATGCAAGGCAGGTCAGTAATACTCATGCAATTACTGTCATAGGAAATAAAACTAAACGTAGTAGCAAATTAATTGCCTGTATAACACCTGTACAGTTCAAGGCAAGTACTGCATACACTAGAGATTATGGCAGGAATAATCTCATATCGTTTTATGTCAATAAAAGTGTAATAGCCTGGCAATAAAGTCTAACTGCTGGACTGCATGTGTATACTCTGGTATCATATGGTAATGTAGATTAGAAATCATGTAATAGTACTGTAGTATTAAGCACTGTTACGCACACTGTGCACTATAAATTGAATGTGTAGGAATGCCTGTATATGACAGGTTTAATCCCCAGAGGCCATTTAGTACAACTGAGGGACACATAGACAGAAAACAGGGAAAATGTAGGCAACAAAACCCATATAGCACATGCACTTGAGATGTGAACTGTTGTTTTTTTAGCACACACAGCCATGGCTTGAATTCTGCCAGTGGTAGTCTCTGCATAGAGAATCATACCCCACAACTGTACAGAAATGTCCAGAATGTCCAGTAAAGTGGTCCATATCTGTTGCCTATCAACTTGTCCCCCTGGGAAATCAGTGGGATGATCCCAGACGTATAGGCAGCAAACAGGAAATACAACTGATTGACACATCTATGAGAACAAAGCTGGCTCACTAGCAACTCCACAATACCTTATGAGACTAAGAAGCCAGGTATGTCCCATTTACACCCCAACTTGTCAAGCTGTGGTCAGAGTGTGTACGGTAACAGAGTGAGATGTATGCGCATAATAGTAATGTGGAATCTGGTACTGTGTGTGGGAACATTCAGGCAGTGCTAATAAACATTTCTCCCACGGGTCTTTCAGATACCAACACTGTGCCCAGAAATACAAGAATGATACCCAGTACTGATACTGTTTACATTGGTATTGTATTGCAGTGCGACTGATGCAGTTGCTCTGAATAATGAGGTATTACATGTCACTGTCACCCACACTGTCCTACAACATATAGCTGTCTAGGAAATCTGTATAAGAGTGTTGTAATACAAGGTCAGAATGCAAAAGCACAGGGGATTAATAAGACAGAAAGCAGATGGGAGATATACAGAAATATCTATATAACAGACACAACTGTGATGGACAGTGTTTAAGTTGTAGCAGACACAACCATGGTCTGAATCCTGGGAGTGGATGTAGGCTGCATACAGAATCATACACCACAACTGTACAGATGAGGCCAGAATGTCCAGTATATGGGCCCATATCTGCTGCCTGTCCCCCGGGTAAGTCTGTGGGATGATCCCAGATGTTTAGCCTACAGGGAATACAAGTGATTGTCAAACACCTATGAGAACAAACCTGTCACTGTAGCAACCCCTGAAACTGTTAGGAGAGTAATATTTCAAGTATGTCCTATCTACACTCCCATGTTGTCAAGCTGTGACCAGAGTGTGCACAGTAACAGAGTGAGAAGTATGTGCATAATGCTAATGTGTAATCTGGAACTTTGTGTGGCAACAGTCAGGTAGTGCTAACAAACATTGCTCCCACAGGTACATCGGATACGAACACTGTGCTGAGAAATACAGACCATTGTGACCTGTACTGGTACTGTTCACACTGATATTGTAGGGAATTGTGAGTGTTGCAGTTTTTCTGAATAATAAAGTATCACTGATCAATGTCACGCACACTGTGCTACAGAATATAACTGTGTAGGAAAGCATGCATATGTGTGTGTCAGGTCATTAAAGGTGGAAGAGGGCAATATTGTAGATATGTCCTGGTACACCAGCATGTGGTCAACACATGGCCAGAGTCTGTGCAGAAAGAGTTGGATAGCTATGTGCACAACATCAACCTGGAATCTGGGAGTATGTGCAGAAACAGTTAGTTAGTGTTAACAAACATTCCCACCACAGGTATGCAAGGTAAGAGGTGCATACTGCAGGTAAAACCAGATCATGTATAATGGTGATGACAGCCTTATCACTGTCCAAACTAAGGCTATAGGTTAGTGTAGTAAGACTTGTAAGGTACAGATAACAGCACTGACTAGGAAAGTAATGTGGACTGCAGGAATATACTGGTTGTTAATTGACATCTTTCTCTCCCTCCCCACCATATCTCCAACAATAATCAACATACCCACCCCAACTGGTATGTAATGTCACCTATGTTCTGATACTGTCCAATTGTTTGATAAATATATTAATGGTTCCCATGCATGTGCTATATTGAATTATTCCAACATTGGTGGCATGGTGCCATCAATGTACCTGCATGCTGTTCTTATTACCACTGTGGTCCCATATATGCATGTGTTCTGTTTACTATGCAACTGTTCTGTATCTGGTGTCTGGGTTAATGGGAATATCTATGCATGCTGTTATACCTAACCCTGGAATGTGTTGACTATTACTAACCCATATATGATGATGAAATCTGAACACTATAGCACACTTGGGAAGGCCGGTCCCAGCGGACCCACCTGTCTCACCTCAGCTAGCTGTGGCACTGGGCACCAGCATGTCTGGGGCTCAACCCAGGACCTCCCTGTCCATTGGTCCTGCACAACCTTCGGGTGGAACCACCTCAGGGGATGGGGCTCACCTCCCCGGGAGTGGGCACGGACAAGCACCTGCCACCCGTCGCCAGGTCGGGGTCATGGTGCATAGAGAGATCAACCAGCAGTTTGGTGATCTTCTATGCCAGCTCGAGGGCCACGTATCATGATTAGAGAGTCAGTCTAGCTCTGTGACTCAGCCCACAGCACAGCCACCTTCGGGGCTGTGAAGGTGTAGTGGTGACTGGTCATGGGTGGGGACCTCAGTCCCACTGTTTCCACTAGGGGGATCATGGGATTCCAATTACCCAACAACACCCCTCCCCATCAAGGTGTTTACCCCCCACATGTGTCATATACTGCCCCTGTATGCGTCTTGTTTGTCTTGTCTGTTAACCTACCCAACCTACCTCCCCAAATATACCTACTACCCCTCCCCAAAATCCCACTCTCACATGAAAAAAAAAGGGCAATCTATTCCCACAAAAAATCTCGCCCCATACATAACTGTCCATTTTGCACACATGTCCACTGGACACATGTAATCCGGTCTAATTGGCATCACAACTTATTTTTGTTGTCCTCACCCCCGCCCAGGGGTTTGAGTGTCCAAATCTACTTCCAAATTCATTGTATATGCACAGCTGTTGCTGTAGAAGAAATAGGCAGCTATGGACCTTCTCTACACCCTTCCTGCACATCCCTGGCTATTTTCCCCTACTGTCTTTCCCTCTTTGTGCCCCTTTTTTTTGCCACTTTCCTATCAACCCCTTTTTCTTTTCTTTTAAAGAAATTAGCGTGGGGGTAAGCGGGAGTAAGCACGTTTAAGCAGCAGTAAGTGGGTTTAAGCCTGTTTGCACGGGGGTAAGTAATGCCTACACAGGTTAAGCAATTTAGAAGCTGAGTATAAGAAACTGTAACAAGATATTAGCAGTGCTTACCTCCTCACAAACCCACTTACAACTGCTTTAAAGTGACTTAATCACTCTGTACCCAACAGCCCATGTCCTGCAACAAAATAAAGCCTCTGCAAGGCTCATTCCCAGGACCCTGCACCTCATAGCCAAGGTGATATACCACTAAGCCATGTCAGACATACATAACCCTGCTGTTTTCAAAAACATATCATCCAGTCCAGTCATTCAACAGTACAGAGAATGTATTCCAACATTTAGATGTATGTGTGTGTAAATGTAGCAATATCTAAACAGATACAACATATCTATATATGTAGATATATACATATATATATATATATATATATATATATATATATATATATATATATAGACATATATACAAATATATATAAATATATATAAACATATATACATGCAAATGCCTGCATCTATAGACATATCTCTACACCTATATGTCTAAATATACACTGCAAGTTACATATATGTAAGCAGATATATATATTTATGTAGGTATATACAGACATAGTTATATATATGTAAGCAGATATCTCTCTCTCTCTCTCTCTATATATATATATATATATATATATATATATATATATATATATAGGTATATATGGGCATACATCTGTAGATAACAATGGGAAAATAACTAAAACATATATGTCCACATGCACAGTTAATGGGGTTGAGAGGCCCCAAACAATATACGTCTTGTACGAATAGGTATAGCCTCCCACAGCCAAACACGTCCTCCCTGCAATGCACTACCAAGTGCTGCAGATCCCATAACCAAGACCTGACATGACATGGGCACAAGATGTTAACAGTACTACATCCCACGTGTATGATATCAGGCTGGTATTGGTAACATATCATGCAGTACAGTCTGGCTCCCATAGGAAATGTACAATGTGGAAGCTATCAACATTCCCATGATACATATACACAGACACATATATGCAGATACAGATATACACACACACATATATATATATAGATATATATATATATATATATATATATATATATATAGATAGCTAGATATACGTGTGACTACACATACACACGCAGAGATATGTACAGTAAGATACATATGTAGAAGGTGCACACAATATGAAACAGCCACTATGCCTACAGTTAACATCTTAACAACTGGACACTGTATGAGCCACCCATACAAATGACAATCCTTGCCTACAACACATACCCACAGAGAGGTCATAGGATATAACACCACACACAGGTTTGCATGAATGGAAAACCTTTATTTGTGTACTATTACAATTCTATATGCCATGTCATATAGCTGTTCAGACACTGACATCCATATAAACAGAGTAATGCAACTGTGAAACAGTTATACTAATACAGTAGTCTGGAAAGGTTCACAACTGTTGCCGTCCAGGCTAAGCCCTTCAAATAGTACAATACCAAAGGAGACATTATATTCTTTAATTGGTCCAATCAGGGCAGAGTATACAGAAATGATCACTTCTTTTGATTAAGCTAAGAGGCATTTAAGGGCAGCAGAGGTGGTATTTCTAACGTTTTTAACTTCCGGAACTTCAATAATTGTTTCTGGCAAAAAAATCTGACTGCAATTAAATTAACAATATATTTAGGGATGGAGTGGGTACTATTAAAGCAATAACCCATGTCTAGTTGTGGATAATGCTGGATTTACCCATGGTTGGTGTGGTTTGGTCACGAGAGCGAAGCACACCCAGCCATGGGTTATTACTATTACACAATGACATTATTTAAGAAAAAAAATGCTTAATTTTCTTAAATGATGTCATTGTATAATGCCTCTGTGCTGCCATTCACCTGTTTTCTGGTATCCTGGGGCATTTATGATGTATTGCACATGCGTAAGGGACTTGTGTTCCCATGCTTATGCAGTACATCATATGCTGTGCAGAGGTAGCAATGGAGAAAGGAAGCTTTGCTTTGCTTTCTTTTAATTAAAAATAAAAAAAAAAATTCAGGAGACTTAAAATGAACGAGGGAAACGGCTCAGACAAAAAAAAGGATAATCGGGTACATTTCTTTAATTTTTCAGAACGTACCTGAGTATCCTATTTTTTTTTTTTTTTTGTCTGCACCATTTCCCTCATTCATTTTAGGTCTTCCATTTTCTTTTTTTTTGGGGGTGGGGGGGAACAGTAAAAAAAATCAGGAGATATACTAATGGGAAAATGTCTGGGCAACCAGCCCTTTTTCCATTAGTATATTCTCGGATTTAAAACAGGCACGCTGGCTGGGCTGGCCAATCAACATGCTCGTTTTGGAATGCTAATGGCCAGTCATTGTATAATATGAATTAATTCAGATAATTGCTGAGTGTTATTTCTTAATTATCTGAAATAGTTAGAAGAGGAGGTATGTCTCCCCTTGGTTTTGGATGTTAATTTGAATTCCTGAGCTGCTTTGGTCTTCCTTTTGGCAACATTCGGATCTTTGTGCTAGAGTCATTGTGGGTAAATCCTGATTTGTTATAAGATTTAACTAGATTTTGTTTTGTTTAATGTAGAGCTTACCATACCTCTCAACCTCTTAGAGCAAGAAAACTGGACAAAGCCACAAATAAATGTGGGATAAAGGCCCAAAAACAGGGATAATTTTTAAATATTGCTCTCACAGACTAGAAATACGATGGGATAACAGGTTTCGCATTAGCATGAATTTTCTAAAGGGTATGAAGTCTGAAACTCAAATCTGTGTCATTATTTTCTAACTTCAATCTTTAATGATTTGTTACTAATTTGCGAGAAAAACACAATTTTATGAAAAACAGACCAAAAATATGAGGCAAAAATCTGGACATTCTGTGAAAATCTGTGCAGTTGAGAGGTATGGAGCTTACTGATGCTGGCAATCCACCAAGTTGGTTTAGTTTTATGTTTCGCAGTACACATGATTTCAATTCACACCACCTAGCTTTTGCTGCTTGTTGGATGGGAGAAAAACTCATTGTCATAGTGACAGGGGAGGTTACACTGGGGCTAGAAATCTTGCAGTTAAATTTTGAAACCTTGTTATATATTTTTATCAGGCTTGTTTTTTTGAAGTCTTAGAATTCAGAAGTGTTCACTGCAGTGGGTTTAGATGGCCTAAAGGAGAAGAAAACAGACCAATGATCAAATCTGACTAGAGACTGGTATGCTGTGGGAGTAATACAATTAGGTGTGGGTGTTAGTGAGAATGAGACCAAAAAATGATTCTGAACCCTAGTGGGCTGGTTAACTACTTGTACATTGGAGTTAGCAATTACTGAGTCTAGGAATATTTATGCATGCCCATCCTTTTATGGTATAGACAAACCAGCTAATCAATGACATTACCTGTGAAAGTGTAGTTTACTTATGGGTATTTCAGTAAGTTTATTTAGAAATGTTTCAATGGTTCTCCTGGGACACAAAAGGTGACCTGTAGCTGGTTATGAAAAGATGCATTTATTTAAATTTGTTGACAGGGTGTTTTGCTTTGGGCAATTTGAAGTTCAGTAAGTTCTGTTTGTGGTGCACAGAGTATCTGCCTAGAGATAATTGCATCTCTGACAAATGTTGATAGTTCCCCACAGTTTCTTGTAGGTCTGAAAGTGTGATAGGTACTGAAATCTGGAAAACAGGGAATGCCATCATTAGATTGAAAGGAAGTCTCTGTCACAATACAGATATGGATGTTTTGAATTTGCAAGAGAGTCTCAAACTCTGGAAATGTATTGTTAAGATTTGTTTCTGCTATTTAGCAGAGACACATTGATGTGGTGCAGGTTTGTATTGTCCATACTGGATTTTATTATAATCCTTTTGTTATATTGAAATGTCTAGAAAGTAGGCTTTGCCTAAAAAAGGCAATGTGGGGGCAGCAGTTGCTTTGGCCAGTATCTAGAATCTCTGGAACAAAAGGTTCAGGTAATCCTTGGTGAAGTAAGTTGGGTTGTTGGACATCTGTTTCCTAGCAGACACCAATGACTTAGCTAACTGTTAAAGCCAATTATCTTCTTTTTGTAACTGGTCATCATTCTGGTGAGGGCAGTATCTTACATGCAAATGATACATTTTTAGCAAGCTTTTGTAATGTCATTTTGGGTTGAGCACTTCTGATCATTCTCAGCATTATGAGCCCCGAGCATGTCATAGTCATATTTGTCTTGCTAGGTAGATGGTAGGATCCTCATGATGCCATGGATCATGGCACTAGAAAGACAGTGAAATATCACTCTACCTTTATCCAGCTTAGTGAGTGCAGTACTAGTGTACCTAATGGGAGAGTCATACATCGATGTGACTTTTCTACACAGATACACACATTTAGTGGTAGTGGAAAGTTTGTATTCTGCAGCCTGTTAACTCGCTGGGTTAAGTACGGTGGAACTGTGTTGCTGGATTGCTGCAAAGATTCTTTAGTCTTGATTCTTGGAGATGACGTCTGTCATGACAGGGTATATTAGTGAGTGTTTGAAAGTATGAGCTATAATTTGTGTGTTGTTCACTGTCCATCTGTGTAAATGACTGTGCGCCACTCAAGTTATACATAGCTAATTACAGCTCTCAAAATATATAATTCTGGTACAGTACAATTTAGTTGTTGGTGATCAATAGACAGTTCTGTACACTGTCTCAGAATACCGAGTACAATGGGATTGGCAACAGAAGGGATGGCCATAGACTGGCTTCCATGTTAGCCTGGTGGGTGTGTGTGTGTATGTATATATATATATATATATATATATATATATATATATATATATATATATATAATTATATAGTTGAACAATGCATTCCATAGGCAGAGAACATATGCTGGAAAGATACATTGTACAGAGTAGGAGATGTACTAAGTGAGGTAATGATGTGCTAGCACTGATGCAATGACTACTTACAGAGTCATAGGTTCTTAAGGCAATATTAAGCTACTGATCCAGGGACGTATTAGTAACCTAGCCACAATATCCCAAATTGTAGGTACCTATTGATTGACATGACTAATTTATACCTAGTTTCAACCCCATTTAAAAAGAGTTGGCGGGGCCAGATGCAGGGAGTACTTGCAATTGCCCGTCCATTCACCTAGATGTTCAGAGAGATCCTTTGTTTTATATCCAAAAGAAGTCTATTCCATAAAAAGAGGGATTCTCTGGGATATATATCTATCTCACAAGCATGTTCTATTTATGTTTCAGTGGAAGTTAATATCTCTTTAGGGAGTATTGAGAGTGTTACTAGCTTTGCAGATGGTCACATAGGACTGGATCCTTTCAGGCTACATAGGCTAGAGAGAGGTCAATCATCTGCAAATAAAGGTAACTTTTTTTGATTACCATGCCAGTTATATCTTTGAATTTGGGAGCCTCTTATTTTCTTTGCTAATGATTCTAAGTATAGAGCAAATAATAAAGGCAAAAAGATATCCTTGCATGGTTTCTCTGATAAAACACAGCTTGTTAGAAAGGAACCTACTTCATTATAATTCTTGCCTCTGACCCTTCATATATTCTCCTTATATAATCTTTCCTAAAGGGAAGCAGTAATGCTACAACTACACTATTCAAAATTTCATACGACGATTGAATACTTTCTCTCCATCAAGACCCATCAGTAATAACAATTTCATAAACTCTGCTTCCCTCTTCATCAACTGTTCTATTAATGTTGCCAAATGTTTGCCTCTCCTTCAACAAAACCACGCTGATCCATATCTATCATTCTGATAACACCTTTGCAATTCTCCTAGTTAGTAGAGAGATAAACATAATCATGGTTGAAAATTGGAATGGGTCTGTAAGCAGTTGCATCTGAATGGTCTTTAACCTGTTAGGATAACACATCTTTCATGATGTTGGTGCCCCCCCCCAGCACTTTTAAAATATTGTTAAATAGAGCCATCCTGATTTTTATCACTTTTGTCCCTTCTAACTATGATAGGAATCCAGTCTATCCTGGAAAATTCCCTGTTGATTAACTCTACATCCCATTTTTCTTATCTGTACACACCTTAGTTATCAAGTCTCAAGCTGCATTTATGTCACAGACAATAAAAAAAACCTGGAAATTAGGACCTGCATGAAATTATACATAGTGAAAGGATTAGTTATTACTATTTCCCACAAACAATCAGGCTGTACTACTGGTTTTGAGCTCGTTTGGCCTAAAACCTCTTGAAGTGAATACTAAAGGCATCCTCCTTAACACTAAAACATGTATATGACGCAGTAATGTTAGCTAAATTGTTAAAAGCCAGAACACAAAAGTCTTTAGGGTTAAGGGGAATGTCAGGAAATAATAATGTGATTAATGTAGTCCTCTAAGTGGCTATACAAAGTTCAGCACTCTTTTTCAGTACTTTTATCTCAGATATGTCTGATGATAAAATAGAGAACAGATGGGCTGTGGGAAAATCTTAGCAAAGATTTGGAGAAGTTGACTTAGTGTGCAGAAAGATGGATGTCAAGGTTCAGTGCAGATAAATGCAAAGTGGTGTACTTTGGCTGCATCTACCCTGTTAGGAAGTACTAGTTAAGGTGTGTGGGGTGGTGGACAAGATGGCAATAAAATGGGAGAAGGATTTGTGGGAATTTGTCTCATGTGGAATGGACCCCCAAGATCAGAAAGCGTGCTCAGCTACAGCAGCAAACACAATCCCCAGGATTCATGAATCCTCCGTGTAAGACTAAATAAGTCTTACTCGGAAACTGCAGTTGAACGGTATGACGTTAGCGTTCCATGCATATTCATGAGGGCACGCTGACTCCACTCCAAGTCTAACACGGACCGTGCAGGAAGGCAGGGGGGCGTGTCTGACTGCCGAGCAGTCCAAAGGTCCACGCCCCTGCAAATGTCTGAATTGTGAAATGTCAACACACAGGAGCGAGTCCTCTCAAATGTCTACATACCCAACACTACACTCCCTCACATTGTAAACCCTCAGTACAGTTATAAAATGTAAAACTTTTAATTTTCTTCTTATAATTCCTGATATAGCTGCCCGTATTTGCGTGTGTTTGTGCAGGTGTGCCCATTGCTTAGCTGCAGTTAGCAATTTCAACATTGAAGAGCATAATAAGAAATGTTTATGCAAATTAAGCCAAATTGCAATAGTGTAGCGGTCGAGCCTTCGCACAAAGAGGAAGCATTCACGGTTCGAGTCCCACCACTCCCCTTTCTATTTTATGTTTTAAATTAGTATATGAAATAATTCCTGACATATATGAATACAATTTTACTAAAAAGCATTGAAATGGCCTAAGTAACAGTGAACAAAATGTATATATATAAATATAAGAAGGATCTTGACATATAAATGCCCCTAGCTAAGCAGCGCTTTACCCAGCGCAATATAGTTGCCCGTAGTTAAGCAGCGCTTTACCGAGCGCAATGTAGTTGCCCGTAGTTAAGCAGCGCATTACCCAGTGCAGTATAGTTGCCCATAGTTAAGCAGCGCTTTACCCAGCGCAATGTAGTTACCCGTAGTTAAGCAGCGCTTTACCCAGCGTAATATAGTTGCTCATAGCTAAGCAGTGCTTTACCCAGCGCAATAGGTTTGCATGGAACTGCGCACCGCACTAACCAGCGCACCGTAGGGCAACGTGGAGCAACGTAGAGCAAAGTTGCCTAAACACAGCCACACCCCCTAGCCTGTCTGGACAGTAATAAAATAAAAAGCAATGACAAGGTTCAAACCTGAGACACTGTGCATCATAATCAAAGTACTGAACCACTAAGCCATAACAGCTTAGGATAAACATCCACTGTTAACATGCATATACTTAGAAATGGTAGATTAACCATTGCTAAGCAGGTCTGCCGTCAGCCGAGAATTTTCAAAAACGGCCAATCACACAAAAGTGCGGGAAATGCGGCATATTTAAGCTCCATAGGCGGGAATACTCACCATAACTGATTGTAGCTCCCATCTGCAGTTAGAATGGCTGGTGCTGAAGAGGGTACTCGCTTTCCAGCGCAACGCTGGGGCATCGAGGAGTCAAAATACATGGTTTGGCTCCTTGTCCACCATCATGAGTTAAGTCTCCTGCAGGGCCAGTTCCAAGGGATGGACTGCAAAGCAGAGGCTTGGAACCGGTTAGCTCATGATCTCACCAGTGCCACAGGCATCCCTCAGACTGGTGAGCAGGTCCGTCACCACCATGCAGACCTGAAGAGATGGAAGCAGGACCTACTGAACAAATGGATACAGGAGGCCCGTGACATGCAAGATGCCCCACTACTGAGTAGGTAGCCATGGAATGCAGTATGTAAGACATGCTAATTTAGTCTATATAATGGATAGGTATGTCTCAATATCCCTTCATTTACTTCACAGCTGCAGGTGTCCGTGCTGTGAATCAGCAAGCCAATGCAGATAGGCTGTTAAGGCTGCGCCACCAGGCAGGTTAGTAATTATTCTGCATGTATTGTTATATAAAATAGGTGAGAGAGCCTGAAAAAAAGTGTTGTAGCCCAATAATACAGCCATAAAATGCCCTGAATAATTCCTCTGCAGGTACTGTTATATAAAATAAGTCAGAGAGCCAGAAAAAGAGTGTAGTAACCCATTAATAAAGGTAAAATAAGTCTTGAATAGTATCTCTGCATGTACTGTCATATAAAATAAGTGAGCGAGCCTGAAAAAGAGTGTTGTAACCTATTTATAAAGGTATAATATGTCTTGAATAAGTCTTCCGTATGCACTGTAATATCAAATAAAGGAGAGAGCCTGTAGAAAAGTGTGTAATGTAATTAATAAAGGTATAATACTTGGAGTGTGTCTGTGTCACTTACTTTGAAATGTTGTTGTACCCTTGCATTATATATATATACTGTTGTATTAAGTGCTGTCAACCCACAGTTGGGCAGTCCCATATAAAGTGGATGAAGGAAGTGCCAGTAGCTGTGAAGCTACAAATACAGTCCTCAACAGTCAGTAAATGGCTGGCATGCATAGGTAAATCTGGCACAGGAGTAGCTTGTCAATGTGTTCCCCAGAAATGTGAGTGTGGTACATGAAATGTAGGGTTCTGTAGAAATTTAACTGTAAATGTCATGTGAACACATCCAGATATGTAGATACATAAATATAAATAAAAAATATAAGTATGTAGCAGTAACATCTGCATCTTGGACAGTTAGTATGTGAGATATAGGTCAGGTATATAATGAACTAGCCAAAGCCATTACACAACCTAATGCATGTTTCCTAGTGTAATAATACATGTAGGGGATATACACCTGCAGTCAATAGGAATGTAGTGTACAGTAAAAGTACTTATAAGATGTTAATGGAGGTTTCTTTTTACACCCTATTCTATGTGCATAAACAATGCAATTCCACCCCTCAATGGGTATGTCTAATCTCAAAACATTTGTTGGGACATATGTCCTATTGTTCTATAAATATCTGCATTTACTTTGATGCATGTGCTCTGTTCAAACATCACAATCTTGGTGGCCTGTTGCCACCAATCATCCCTGCATGTTGTTGTAATGTCCACTGTCGTTCAATATATGCATGTGTTATGCTTGCTGTTCAACTGTTGGAACCCTGGTGTGTTGGGTTAATGGGAATATTACTGCATGCTGTTACAACTAATTTGGAATGCTGTTGTCTATGTTGTAATTAAACACACCTAATCACAGAACGTATGGGAAGGCCGGTCCCAGCAGACCCACCTGCCCCTCCTCAGCTGGCGATTGCACCTGGCACCAGCAGGTCCGGTGCCTAGCCTGGCCCCCCTCCTCCATTGGTCCTGTGCCACCTTTGGGTGGAAGCGCTGCAGGGGATGGAGCTCGTCCCCCCGTGCAAGCGTGGGCGGAGAAGGGCGACTTGTCACCCTCTGAAGGGTCCGGGCTGTGGTGTGTAGGGAGATCCAGTGTTCAGTCGCTGATCCCCTACGCCAGCTCGAGGTGAGAGTGGTGCAACTCATGGGTGAGCCTGCCCCTCCTACGCAGCCCCCAGCACAGCCACCCTCGGGGCTGTGAAGGTGCAGTGGTGACTGCCCATGGGTGGGGATCTCAGTTCCACTGTTACCATCTGTGGGCTCATGGGCTTGTGATTTCCAAACATCTGTCCCCGTCAACTGTGTTCACCCACCCCATGTGTCATACTCCACCCCTGTATGCGTCTTGTTTGTCTTGTCTGTTTACCTCCCCAACCTACCTCCCCAAATATACCTACTTCCTCTACCTCACATTCCACTCTCACCTGAAAAAAAAAGAAAAAAAGGGCAATCTGCTCCCACAGAAAAATTACGCCCCATACATAGCTGCCCATTTCGCACACATGTCTGCTGGACATGTAAACTGATAATTATAATTGGCAGTACAACATACTTTGTTGTCCTCACCCCTCTCTCAGGGGTGGAAGGTTTCAAATTTCACTCCAAATATCTAACATATGCACAACTGTTGCTGGTAAAGAAATGGGCACCTTCCCTACACCCGTCCTGCACATCCCGAGCTGGTTTCCCTACTGTCTTTCCCTCTTTGTCCCCCCTTTTTCACCACTTTCCTATCTCCCCATTTTCTTTTCTTTCAAAGAAACTAGCGCGGGGATTAGCGGGAGTAAGCACTTTTAAGCAGTAGTTAGTGGGTTTGAGCGAGTGTGCGCATGTGTGCACTTAGCTAAGCATCGCTAAGCATCACGCAAACTCGCGCAAACCCGCTTACAACTGCTTAAAAGTGCCTTAGTCACTCTGTATGTCAGGGCCCTTGTTCTGCTCAGCAGCAAAATAAAACACCTCTGTCGGTCTCTAACCCCGGACCTTGGATACACTAGACTGCATGAAGTACCACTAAGCCACAGCAGATATACAACAATGTGGTGCTGAAATAAATATATCATTCATTGCAATGAGTGGATGTAAAGGAAAAATAGGAAGGCCATAACACAAAGCTTGTTCTGTGGATCTTTACCAGCAATTGTTGTGGAATTGTATTACATGACTGTGATAAGAGAAGCAACCATTCTAGCAGCAAATAATGTTATAGAGGCACTTTACAACCCCCACACAGTATCATAGCAGGACAAACACTGGCATATCCGATTAGGGCAGAGGCCATACTTCCTAACTGTGACTACTTTTCAGGGATGTCCCTGACTGTGAAACATATTTTAGCTGTGTGCCTCTGAATCCCTCTGAAAAGTACTGACGTTAGTCAGAAAGGTGGGGTATTACACAATGAATAATGACAATAATAACAGTAGACACCGCTTGTACTTCATAAAAGGTGTACTAATCCATATGCACTGCTTCACTCAAGTCTACACTTAATGTCTCTATTAATTGGAAGGTGTATCTCACTTTTAACTACCTATCCCTGACTCCATGCAAATATGTATCTGAGTGTTTCATAGGCCTGGCAGAGGCACAAACACATAGGCATATCCGCTTTTCTGCTGTTACACACTCTGCAAATAGCTTTGGGAGGACTTCCCCAAGCATACCCTTATGTAGGAGTACAACACAGAAATACCAAAGGATGTAGCCATGTACTGGTAGCAACTGACTGTAACAATGCCATTGTACCAGTGCTGAAAACACCTGTGGGTTGCACAGACAAAGAATAACAGGCTAACATCTGGCTACCATCTGGATAGGTTCAGAGTTGGGAACTATGCAGACAGACCACCTGCCTTGATAAACTAACAGGTACACACCAATCCTTTAAGTCCAGTAAGATAACATTCACACAATAATACATAAGGCTCTCTGTATGTCTGCATCCCCCCCCCCCCAATTTTAAATATAATTGTGTGTTTAAGGTCTACCAAGGATGTAGGTAGGCATACTCTGTACTGGAATTGTCCAGTTTTCCTGAGAATCCTGTGCTAATGTCAACAATAAAAAACACAAACCCTGCAGAAGTGAGTACATTAATATGCACAGTATAACAGTTCACAAACAGTTCATGTGCCAAAATAATACTTCTCAATAACTACTTTTGTATGGCAGTCAATTATATAAGTAGAAAAGAAACTACATACTCACATATATCTTGTGTAAGCATTTGTAGGGGTGAGTTAAACTCTACACTGATAGCTCTGTACTGGAAGTGGCAACAGTCAGGTTTGAGTACAACATGTACATCACTGTCTACACCTCTAGCTTCAGATATAAGAAGTATACCAACCTTCTGGTTTAAACAACAGTGTCCACAGCAAACAAGCATGGGCCCCACTCTGGAAATCTGAAAGGGCTACGCCTACATAACTTAGTAATTTATAGCATTGGGTTGCTATGACAGTGAGTACTGCAATTACCACACAGAAGGCTGTATGCATTTACCAAATCCTGGGCACCAATTGGTGCAGAGGGCATCACATGCACATGTGCAGATACCTATAAAAGCAGACTGTACTTGCTATCCCCACATGCAATCATTACATTGCACGTGTTATAGCATCTGTAAATCTGGAGAGGAGTAAAAAAAAAATTATTACTTAATAAAACAAAAATTTAATTAAGTAAAACAAATTTACTGAATTACTAACCAAAAATATTAATTAAGTAAAAAAAAAAAAAAACTTAATTAATAACCAAAAAAAAAAATAAGTAAAAGCAAACTTTATTTAATTAATACCAAAAAAAAAAAAAAACTTGTCAAAACATACACAGACGGACCTGAAAGTGACAAACAGGTATGTAACAGATATGTGGTTACCGGAAAGTAGTAGATGTTTATGAAGAGTACTGTACATACCTTGAAACATGCATATGTGGCAGCAGTAGGTATGTATGCACTGATGCCATGCATAACTACTGCCATGGACAAATTAGTGTGTAGCTGTGTGCAGTGGGACATAACTGTGACATATGTAGCTCAGCATTAAATGTCAAACATCTGATCATGTTATCTATGTTCTGTACAGTACTGTGTATAATGGCTGTTTGGGGGAGTAGTGCAAACAGCTATATAAACCTGGATGTGACAGAGTAACACATGCTTGATAGTCATATAATGTGTAGCTTAGCATTGACAACTGCTGTATCAGGCTAGTATAGTAATGTAGCATTAGCAGCTATAAATACTCCCTGTAATATTACTGTTATGCACACATGTGACAACTGTTCATGTTGTAGCAAGGCCCAACAGGTCATCCGTGAGGTCTACGGACTTACAACAGTGTGGACCTTGTGTGTGTATGGCACACACATATGGAGAGATATTTATGTGTCAGATATATTAGCATCTTAACATGTGCATCGAGCAAGGGACATACTGCAACTGTTTGTGAAGGGTGGACATATATATGTTGGTGAAGGTTGTTATGTGCATATTTTTATGTAGGTTGTAGTGTGTGGCAAACAAGGCAGCATACAGTGCTGGTATATGACATGTGGTGTTTAAACGCTGTGGGTATGATTTGTTAGGTTTTTAGTCTTCCAGACAGGGAGTCCTGCTAAAGATACATGGGCTGAGAATACCTTCAATGCATTCTGCACAAGACTGTGCAATATTATTACATAACTGTATCCCTCTCAACTTTTGCATAATTGATATTCCCACCATGAAAGGTGGACTGCATATGTGCCTATATGTAAATCTATATGTACACCAATGGATGTTTATATGTACGCTCAAGCTCAATGTTGTAAATGTATTGCCATCCCTTTTGTTAAAAACCCTGTACCCATGAACTACCACATAGGTGGTAGTCTACTCAACACCAGAAGTGTGATAAGAGACCACGGGACACAGGTGGACAGTAGTGTCCCTTTTGATAATCACAGTGCCACACTAGTCATGTAAACTGTGTACGGTCCACATGTCATCAGAAAAGGTGTGCCATCCATGGAAAAAGAGGTCAGTGTTCCACTCTACTCATCAGTCATAAAACCCATCATAGAGTACAATGGCCCTTTTGGTATGTACCTCAGAAGACATCTACAGCAACTGTAGACACCAGGCACATACCTCACAAAGAGTATTACCAGACTAAAACAGATGCCCTATGCAGACTGTCTTACACCGCCTACCCAGAGGCAACCTCTGCCTAACATACGAAGCTATGCCAAACTCACAGGTGTTGGACATGCTCCATGTAAACAGATCAAAATCCCTACAAGCTACACACTATACTGATTTAAACCTTGTAACGTCAAAAAGCAGAACATGCTGGAGTGGTACATTCTCATCTCAGACACATACCATACTCTGGAACTAACTACCTATCAATAGCAAAGAAAGGTCCTCATTAGCAGTCCTCATGAATAATCATGATGAATGGATGTGAGATAGGAAATACAACCTGGGAATCACCTCTGTGGCTCTGCATGACAGGGGCACATGAACTTAAATTACATGGGTGTTGAAGGGCAGGGTACCTTATGGCTAGCCTTCTATAGGCCCTAATACTAATAGCCTATTAGCTACCTAGGACCCGATACACACACGCATGTACTTGTTGCATTAACTGCTATGTGAGGTTGACTGAGTGTGATGATGAATGTGTAGGTGAATGTGTCAACGTTGTGTATATGTGTGATAGCCTAGTGGGAAACTGTTTATATCATGGTATGTAGTGTTCTAGCTCTGATCCCCACAAAAGATATGTATGCTATTGCTAGGCAGGAAAAGCAGTATGGCATATGGTGTGACGTAGTCCCATGGTGTTGACTGGAGTGTGCCATTGTAGGCTAAAGCAGTACATGTATGCTTATTGATTGTTAACATTAGTGAATACAAATCCCATATGAACTGTAGTACTACCTGAAGCTGTAGGCCTAAACAGCACAGTATGGTGTATATCCACATTGCTTTGAAACACTGTTTTGTTTGTTACCTGTAGTCCTCACACATTACATACCTCAGGAATAAGGTTTTGTAAGTGCTGACACACAGTACTGTATGGTACACAGGTAAAGCTCATCTGGGTTGCCATACCTTTGTGTCTTGTAGGTATGTCTGATGTGTGTGTGGGTATGCCTGTAACATGACCTCAGTCGTATGTGTGTTACAGGATATAAGTGCATATCTAGCAACATGTATAGTGTAGTACAGCAGTATGCCACCTATATTGATGAATGTGCACATATGTTACTTAGGGGGTTGCTATCAACAAGTAGTGTGGTGTACTGGTAGTAATGTAACTGTACTTTGCAATCATTTCAATGGATGACATATTTCTGTATGCATTAGCTTCATATATACCTCCTGTGGCTAGGTGGTGCATTGTGTCACATACAGTGTGCCATGTACTGTTGTATAGTCTTACATACTGGTTTTACTTTGTTGCTGTGCAGAACATGGTGTAATATATAGAACGTGCCAGGCACTGTCAGGCAGTTGTGGGCTGAGCACTGATATGTGGTATTAAAAGTGTGTATCTACTGACAGCTAATAGGTTGCTATATATGGCATTTCATTGATATCTGTACTTTAGAATGTTAAGTGTGCCACATGACTTGCTCACAATTATTGTTTTTTTGTCTTCCAGGGACATGTCTTACCATCGCAACCCTGCGTATTCCCCTGAAGAGGAGGAAATCATAATATCCACCCTAGTACAACATCACACCCTGCTGTTCTCCAGAACCAGCCAGGACAAGCATGAGCACACTGCACTGTGGCAAGATGTCCGTCGGGTTAATGACGTAGGCATGCATAACCGGACTTATGAGCAGGTACGCCATCACTGCAGTGATTTAGTTAGACATGTCCGGCAGCATGCCTCTGATGTCCGCAGACAACAGCTTGCCACAGGTGGTGGTGCAGCATTACATCTGCCCCTCACCAGAGTGGAAGAGCTGCTCCTCAGCGTGGTGGCTCCTGGCCAACCACTACAACAGACATGTGTCATCATGGAGGCCGGAGACACCTAGCAAGTTGACTCAGAGCGTGCAGGTAGCATGGCATATCTGTAGACTACTGTTAGCTTGATTGTCAGAACATGCATATGTCAGATGTGTACTGTGTATTTAGAAGATGTGGAGCCTAGTGTTGTGCAATACTGATAATTTGGAACATAATCTGTATGCCTGTGACTGTCAACCGTTGTACTACTGTAAAATTGCAAACTCACAGCAGCAATGCCATAGTTGTTGACACTGACAAACTGTCTCATATCCTTGTAGGTCCCTCTGGTGTGACAGCAAGACAGCAGGCCCATGCTGGTGAGTGTTCTACATTTAATATAGCAAATAACATGTGCATGTCATAGGTGAGTTGTAGGCCATATACACATGTAAAACACCTACACATAATGCATGCTCTGCTTGTTTTCTGGGGGACTATGCATATTCCAGTAACATGAGTAGCTGCCTCAAACACATGCAATACACAGAGCATCCCAAACAATTGTGGTACAGTGTAGTGGACATTGTATAGGCAGAGTCAATACACATGCACACAACATACACCACTTTGTCATACGCAGTACGTGTTAATATGATACACATGGCGTATGTAGACACCTGCTGTAAGGTCAGACTCCAGTATCCCAAATGTCATCCACACAGCACACATATTATACCTGAGGGGTAGAGGCCTATCATGGGGCGGTGCGACACTCTTCAACACACAACACATTCATGTTAGGCAATGCTCCCTATTAAACACCTTACATACCCATGTAACAACTGCCTGTGAAATGGTTAATGTAGCCACAGTGCTGCAGTTCAGGTACAGCAAGATAGTTGCCAGTGTGGCACACATTAGTGGCCTTGAGTGACCACATGATGCTGCCTGATGATGGCTCATGGTACTACACTACATCCAGTTACAGTAACTACAGTACTACACATAGCATTCATTGCTATACACCTGACAGTTGTGTGCATCCAGCCATGGTATGTATACCTGTGAGTGATGGTGCACAGGACACTGAAAAGCATTTAATACTTGCACAGCAATGTTGTGTCCATGTACACATTGTGTTCCAGGGTGAGGCCAATCATTGAACAACACACATGCATCAAAGACATGTATACTGTTATTAACAAGGATTCTCTACACTCGCACTGCATGCTGTTGAGCAACACACATCCTGCATGCTGACACATGTGATAGGACTCTTTGGCTTGTGATACTGTACTCCACCATCAACCACTAATGAGTATGTTCTGGATTGCTGTTGGTGTGTGTGTGTGTGTGTGTGTGTGTGTGTGTGTGTGTGTGTGTGTGTGTGTGCGTGTGTGTGTGTCTACTTTAGTGAGTAGTGTATTTGTGTTCATGTGTTCATGTGTTCATGTGTTTATGTGTGCATGTGTTCATGTGTTCATGTGTGCATGTGTACATGTGTGCATGTGTTCATGTGTGCGTGCGTGCATGTGTTCATGTGTGCATGTGTGCATGTGTTCATGTGTGCATATGTGCATGTGTTCATGTGTTCATGTGTTCATGTGTGCATGTGTTCATGTGTTCATGTGTGCATGTGTGCATGTGTTCATGTGTTCATGTGTGCATGTGTGCTAACATCATGTACAGATTGTAAAGTGTGTTTCCTGTCTTCCTCTCACAGGTGCTGAGGTTGTGTTGGTTGAGTGCAGCAGAGAACCTGAAGTCACTGCCACAAATAGTGGAAATGATGATACATGTGTTGTGGCACAGGCAGGTTTGACAGGGTCTATCGCTGGGCCGCCAATCAACAGTACACAGCTTTCCACCCCATCTATGCGCACATTCATACTGCCAATAGATCCCTCATCACCAATGGCCTTAGCTGAGGGACAGCATACAGTAGGCATTGACCAGGATAGTGTGGTATCTATGGCACATGCATCCCCTCACAGCAGCCATACCCAGATTCCTGGAACTGTACCACATAAGCAGATGTCCAGGGGTTCTCGTGGGAGCACTGCTGGTCATAATGCCCCTGGCAGACATGCCCCCACAGGTCTTACAACCTCAGGTATGTTCTGGGCTGTAATGCAGGCACAGGCACGTATGGAACGGTACACCAGACAGGGACTAAGGGCGTAGAGGGCCCATAACACCGCTATCAATGACAGTATCCATGACCTTGCCAGTGCCGTCAGTAATTACACCAAGGCCATTGATAGACGTTGGGGGGAGACATTAGATGTCCTCCGCAATGTCATGTCCATGTGCCAGGACAGTGCAGAATGGCTGAGACATCGACGTGGACATATGCCAGCAACATCATCAGCTGGCAGTCATCACGGATGACACACAAGTCACAGCCGCTCCCGTAGTGGCAGTACCAGCCCCAGCAATGTTGGGGCTGGGCTGTCAATAGACTGTCATAGAAGACCATGTGCACGTGGCTCTGGCCAGTCCCAGCAGGGACATGGGTCAGGTCGACATCCCTCTGCCTCTGATGATAGCACCCAGTCTGGCTTAGTACCCGATACTGTCTGTGGCACCCCTGCCAGGCACAGGTACTGTGTCCGTGGCCAGAGACGGTACTCTGTACAGCCTGGCAGGTACAGTCTGTGGCTGTCCCACAGCCTCCTGTATATGGCAGCCACATGGTGGAACTGTGTGCATGCAGACACACACATATAAACCAAACACCTAGGGCTAACACATGCACACACACATTACATCAACATTGACCCATGCTGTACTGTTGTCCCTCACACACACACACACACACACACACACACACACACACACACACACACACACACACACACACACATGTCGATTGGATGGGTCAATGTCGGGCTCTGGCAAACCAACAACACACCCTGTGCATATGATGAAACTGTGCCACCTCCTGTCATCTGTAGCACTGATGCAGGAACAGGCTAACATGGTGCTGATGCACAGGGTGACTTTATAGCAGTGTAGCAATGTTAGCATGTTGTCAACAGTAAAGTGTAATGATATCCTTGTAGGTATATCTGAGCAGGCATGATGCATTAAAGCTATGATTATCAATGTAGTATTGTTTACACCAGTGTTAATTCCAAAAATGTATTGTCCGCCCATGTGCCACTTGGCTGATGTGTGTAGTTTTGGCAGCATGTGTTGGTGAGTGGACAGTATGTGTGTGATGTGTGCAGTACAGATTTGCAGGTGTACATTTGTGAACATGGTGGAGGTGCACTGTCTGCATGTACGTGCATAGTGTACACATGGGAAGGGTGACATTCCCTGTATTACACAGTGTTAACACTTCATAGTTTCTATTGGTGGCCAGTATGCATTTTACTACACATATGTTTTAACTTGGGTACACATGTGTGTATGACATGGTTTGACACTATGCTCTGGGTGATACTGTTACTATCTGTCATTGGTTTGCATTCTGGTAGTATACACAACCTCAACAACCTGACTATAACCAATCGTTAGATGATGTCTTGACAACTGAAACACAGATGTAGGAAACTCAGTAGCATTTGGATCCTTCCGATACTATACTATACCGGTAACTAGTGGTATTGTCCGCCACACATTCCTGGGACCACTCCTGTTTGGCATATAGCCCTCTTAGGTACAAGCAAACACACTAGGGATATGTCCGTCCACATCTGGAAATGCATACAGTGGCCTACAATGCATTCTCCGGATGAGACACTTATCCTCCACAAGGGTATCATACAGACAGATACCTGTTGTCCATCCCATGCTGTAAAGCTATAAGCCAACTATAGCATAGTCATCCACATTTACTAAATATAGTATCCCGACAGTACCACATAGGTAGTAGCCCCAAACATGTAGAACGGGTACCGATGTGTACATACAGCCAAGTGTTATGTCATCTGTCCTTTCGTATTCACATTTCCAAAGGTATTCTGAAGTCCCTCAGTGTATCACATAAGCAATAAGGGGTCTGTATGCATATCCACAAAGTTGTACACCTATAATGAATGTCCATTATTGACAGACTTTGTTGTGTTTGAACATGTCTGAAATATACCCCAGGCATGAACCCTCACTCACACTATTCTATAGAAACTGTTATGGGTGTGTGTGACACAGATGACCTAGGCTACAGATCACTAGAGTGGCTGGCCTAAGGTCTGAGAAGCAGCAGCACAATCTGTCAGAGGTAACAGATGTATTCATGTAGAAAGGAGGCTTCACACCTATGAACTAATTGAGGTCACATGTACATATATGTATTTGCCACACAGATACCTGAAGTGTGCAATGCACATACTGTTGTAATACTGATATGTCATAGAGTAGTAAAAGCAAAACCCACAACACATTGACCAACAGTGTCACACACACACACTCAGCGATTGCAGGATTCAAACACCTACCTAACTATGTTATGATACTAGGAAGGCATGCATTAACATGACGCGCTATATGCTTTACTAGGAGTTTGCATTTTCACTGCTATATTTGTAGGATGCTGACATCATCAGACTTGCCAAAGAGGAATATACCACTTTTAAGGTGTTTTCCTAGTCTCCAAAAAGGGCACTCCTCTTAAAGGAAATCACACAGAAACACACACACACAGCAAGTGCATGATTCAAACCCATACCTAACTATGTTATGATACTAGAGCAATATGCATTAACACAACGCGCTATATACTTCACTGGGATTTTATATTTCCACTGCTATATTTGTAGGCTGCTGACATCATCAGACTTGCCAAAGAGGAATATACCACTTTTAAGGTGTTTTCCTAGTCTCCAAAAAGGGCACTCCTCTCAAAGGAAATCACACAGAAACATATACTCCCCCCCACACACACTCAACAATTGCAGGATTCAAACCCATACCTAACTATGTTATGATACTAGAAAAATATGCATTAACACGATGCGCTATATGCTCTACTGGGAGCTTTTATTTCCACTGCTATATTTGTAGAATGGTGACATCATCAGACTAGACATGGTAATGTGTGTGCACTTTGTTTTATGCAATCCCAGGACTGAGCCATGGGGGACAGTAGGTGTTACCAGCTTGAACAGGACTTCACAATTCTTACCTTGTGTGATCTATCTGTGGCCCAGTTGCCAATCCATCAGATGACAATACATATTTATGCACAGGTTGTTGATTTTGTGGATACAACATGTGTCTGGGATGTTGGAAAAGGGCTATTCAAAGTCTATGTGGGACGTGTGTAGCTCATTTCATTGATGTATGCCCTGGGTGGCTGCCTTGCAAACAGTCTAGCAGGTTTGGGAACCATGATCTGCCCATGGCCAAACCAAAGTTGGTAGGGTTGTGTGTTTGTAGGCTTCCAATAGCTCTGTTTATGACTTCAATCATGATGGACTCCATAGCCTTGCAGATCAGACTTCATAGGCTTATAAGACTATAGTTCCCATGATCTGTTGTGCACCAACACTTGTGGAGTGTGCCATATGTTGCTGTAACCAATTAAACAGTTTCATATCCTGTAGAGAGGGTGAGGCTCAACAGACTGTTCAGGTGCAGGGTCTGTTTGTTCTGCAGTTCACTTATGACACATATAGGGAAACAATGTAATCCAATTGATGCCATGTTTTCAGCTTTGGAAGGAGCTGTTTACCCATTCTACATGTGATATCTCCTGGTATGATGATAGGGCCTTTTGTCAGTGGGTGGTGGGTATGTATGTATGTATGGGCCTGTCTGACAGGATGTTGGCATTGTCAGTCATTTACAGTTGGCCCTGACTCAGGACATATATGAGTGTACATTGCTATTTATGACATAGCTGAAGGAAGTGTCATGGTTCTGTATGGACTCCTTCGCAGATAATCTTTCCATAACCTGGATTGGATATTGTTAGGAGTGCACATTGTTTATTGGTGATACTGATTGCAGGTTTTTTTATCTTCTTTGCTTTTCCACTTTCTATGAACAACCTAAGTATCTGTAGTACATATTTGATTATTAGGGTTTCAATATATTATATATGTGTCTGTTGTCATATAACTGTGTGCACAAGGCAGGACTGGTGAATAGTGAGAGGTTCCTGGGTTAACACATGCAACTGCCAGATATGTGTGGCCCACTGCTGTACTCAGACATGGCCTAAGTGTGTGAGCATGCCCAGTTTGATCTTTCAGTATGTTGTTGCCTATCATTTGCCTCATTTATTCAAGTGTGTGAGCATGCCCAGTGTGACCTTTCAGTATGTTGCTGTCTGAAGTCCACTACATTTGTTGACGTGTGTGAACACGCCCAATATTAACATTTATACTATATGTGTGTTGAAAATCAAGTTGTATTTTTACTGCAGGGCTCACCTTTGTGTCATAACTCTACAGGGATTATGCTGTGCCTGCAGAGTTTCCATGAGATAAAACAAAGAGATAAGCAGAAGCAGGCTGATAAAAACGGCACGGACTATTTATTACTGTAAGCGCTTTCAGCCAAGCAGATGCTCAGCCTTCATCAGACATAAATCAGATACCACAGCTCTCTATTTATATGTATGTATATATAAATAAAGAGCTGTGGTATCTGATTTATGTCTGATGAAGGCTGAGCGCCAGATGCTCAGCCTTCATCAGACATAAATCAGATACCACAGCTCTCTATATGTATAAATAGAGAGCTGTGGTATCTGATTTATGTCTGATGAAGGCTGAGCATCTGCTTGGCTGAAAGCGCTTACAGTAATAAATAGTCCGTGCCATTTTTATCATCCTGCTTCCGCTTATCTCTTTGTTTTATCCAGTTTTAGTTTTTGTTTTTTTGTGAGAGTTTCCATGAGACACTTTGCATAGACTTATCAACATTTCTTCATACAGGCTGACCACCGAAATACTCTCATGGTTTTGTGGTTCAGTACTGTGACTATAGTGCACAGTATCCTGGGTTTGAGGACTGTCACTGCTTTATATTTTCATACTGGGCAGACCAGACTGCTTAAGGACCAGTAAAGCAAATATGAGCATGTTTACCTGCTTTTGCTCAACTATGCCCAACTTTAACCGAACTTGCCCAACATTGCTCAACATTAACCAACATTGCTGAACATTGCCCAATATTGCTCAACATTGCCCATAGTTGTGCTAGTTTGTGTGTGCACTTTTTTTTACATATATTAAATAGTGGTAAAAGCTGTTTAACACTGCTTTATATTGCTTAAAACATGGCAATCATGCCTCTGGTGGTGCGGCAGGGCTGCCTTTGTCGGCTGCACATAGTACACTCTCTATACGTTTGAAAACAGGTAGTGTCAAGTTAGGCATCCCTTTTACTATATGTGCGAGTCAGAGAGAGGTATCATTTCCAGGGTTCCTACTGAGCCAGTGTATGTGCTATGTGTTGCCTCTTTGCCAAGGCCAAAGCATACTGGGCACGCCTCCTTCTGCCCACTGGGGCAGGCTCAGGTTGTTCCTCCCCCGAGTCACGCTCTGCCTGTGATGGCCTTGGCAATGGTGGGGGGCTGTTTGGCCCGGCCCTATGCTGCTCCTGCTGCAGTTGTTTTCACAGGATCATATTATGTAGCATAGCACATACCATGACAATTTGGGTACATGTAGTTGGTGAGTACTGCAAGGCTCCACCAGATGTGTCCAGGTACCAGAACCATGACTTGAGCAGCCCAAACACACGCTCGATTACATTTCGTGTTTGTGCTTGTGCCTCATTATGGTGTTCCTGTTCAGTTGTGTGTGCACTTCTGATGGGTGTCATCAGCCATGGCTCCAGTGCCTATCCAGCATCCCCCACTAGGTGACCATGAGGGATGTCCCCATTGGCAAATGTCTGGTACAGCTGTGTCAGATGCAAGATATGGGAATCATGGTAGCTTCCAGGGCAGCCAGCACACACATTCATTATTATGCCCTGGGCATCACACACGACCTGGCAGTTGATGGAGGGGAAGTCCTTGCGGTTAAAGTAGGCCCTACCCTGCTCAGCAGCTGGTGCTTTGATGCATATGTGCGTGCAGTCTATTGCACCCACTACCTCAGGGTATTCCGCTATTTGCTGGAAAAGACGCATATTGCTGGCCAATACCTCACAGGAATTGGGGAAATATACATGATCACCGACATGTGCTGACATGGCATTCAGGAACTGGTGCAGTACCCTGGATGCTGATTCCTGCGAAATCTCCATCATATCTCCAGTTGGTCTCTGGAAGTTACCTGTTGCTAGTATTCTTAGGCCAACACATACCTTGGCTTCCACTGGGATGGGTTCCCCTCTGTTGGTTCTGTGTGTGAGGCGTGGCCTGCACAACTCAACAATTTGCTGCATGATGTCTCTGTCCACTCTATAGTGCTCCACTATCTCCAGCTCATGTAGCCCCTGGTAGGTTACCATGGGCCTGTACACTCTTCTCCATCTTCTCACTGTGGGTTGCTCAGCAGCATTCGCATTGTCACCACCCTCAGCATGTTGCATATGTCACCTTATAACAGCAATGGCAGCCCCTAACATTTCTTTGTCTCAGTAAAGCTTTTTAAGTTTTCACTTCTCTTAGTTTACTGCAGTGTTGCAGTGTATCTGAGGAAAACATGGTGGAAAGTTGTTTGCAGAGTTTTAAGTGCTGGGCTGGGCTGGGCTAGTGTATTGCCTGTGTAATTGCCTGATTCTGATTGTTTTCACCTGCTAGCTCTGCTAGTTCTCCTTGGTTGACTTCCTACTATTTGTTGTGCTTCCTTTTCCCTTTCTGTTTCCACAGGGGGCAATGCCGCACAAACAAGCGCAAACACGTGCACACCAGCTCACACACGCGCACACATGCTTACATGGCCTAACACTTGCTGACTCCTGCTTGAATGCGTGCACACAGGCGCAAACACCCTTACACAGATTTCAACAAACTTACACATGCTTACTCTGGCTTAAACGCGCATACACAGGCTCACACATGCGCACACAGTCTTACTTGGATTTGCAGGTGTGCACCCACGCGCAAACACATTGCAGGCACTTCTACAAGAAACTTTAGTGTTATCCACGGCATACACCTTCAATTTCTTGGCTTTAGCTAGGATACCTGTTGACACGCCTCTTCCAGTGATGATTAACTGACAGCAAGCACATGCCACTCTGCTCCAATGAGCTTATATTCTTTCATAGATACCCCCCGTCATGATGTCACCTATCTTCTACTCTGATACTCCCCTTATCCTACTCTTACACTCCACGGACTTTGCTCATATGCCATGTAAAATTGGGATTTACTATCCTTACCCTCATTTGCATAGGATTGCCTACTAATGCTTGGTTACATCTCTTAGACTGAGCTTCCCCCCTTAGCAACCTCTACTCAGTAGCCATGTTGTCTTCAGCCTGCCATTCACTTGCATGGCAGTTGAATATTTTTAATAAAATCCCTATTTGTGGCTTTTATTTATTTTTTTTCATGGTTTTTAGAGCACAGCACTTTTGCGCGGTGCTGCGCTATGCTTAAACTTCGGAGATCGAGGTAAAAAAAATATATATATTTTTTTTATTTTGCAACAGGAATAATTGCCACTGGCCATATATTTGGCCATTGGCATGCTTCCTCAACTGGATGTATCCTTTATTTTGAGCTGTCACTGCTCCGTTTTGCTATTTGCAGAACGGTACTCAGTTGACAACTGAGTACATTTCTGCAAATAACACTACTCTTACTCGGACAGGTTAGGGTTTCCTGGATCACAAATTTACCTCATTTGCATGGCTTTTGGCAGGAAATGAGGTAATTTGCATAACCTAACCCTGTCCGTGTAAGAGTCGTTTTAGGAGCTCTCTTGCACGCCCCCTGCCGGCTGTTCCTGGATCGCTCGGCAGACATGTTGGCTGCATGGGGTCTTACTCTACTCTTAGACTCCGTGCAAGCCTTCTTGAATCTGGTCCAATATCTTAGTCTGTTTTAGGGGTGAGAATTCAGAAACAAAGAGGCAATGGCCCTGATTTGTTAGGACTTATTCAGGCCATGACTGGAGTACCCCATATAGTTTTGTAGGTGAAAGGGTTTTATCTTCATATATAGAATGCCTGGGGGGCACAGACAGCAGATTGCTGTGATTTAGTATTTCTTTCATCTGCAAAAGTTCATCTCTATGGAGAGGTTGTAGGCCCTTGAAAATGACTACTAGAAAAAGTAGTTGGAAGGAAATCTAAAACAAAATTTAAGTCGTGGGATAGGATGAGAAAGGGTGAGAGTGAAGCAGAAATAAAGAAGAGGTAGGATGTTGAATGCACTAGAAAGACAGACTGCATAGGATTATTGCATCTTTGTGCGTTAGGACATGTGTTGAAATGCCTCCATGCAGAGCACTGATATTACTCTGTACACCTAGATGTCTGTTATTGCTGCATCACAGTGCTATGGGTAATGTAAGGCAAGATGGACTAATATTGTACTGCATTCATTCTGCTCTCTCTCTGTCGCTGATAACTGCACTGCTTTAAAAATGAACTGAACTCTGTAAAGATTTCAATTAATATTTAAAGAATGTTAGATAACTGATTTGTTGAGAAAAATATTAACTGCATTTATCAATGTTATCAAACACATCAGCAGTTGTAACACTTGAAATAAAAGTCTGGCAGTTGTTTTTGCTTCCTTAGTTAAGAAGTGAGTCCTAGTCCCCCACCCTGGTGTTCAGTAGCTTTTGTTCTACTACGTACTACATGAAATTGAGCATTGCTTTCCTTAAAGCTGCCCTTGTTTTGCCATTTTGGAATAAAGTCAGTTTGGGATTTTTCTTTCACACTATTTTTTCCTGAGAAAATGGGTTGTCAAACATTGACAGACACACACACACACACACACACACACACACACACACACACACACACACACACACACACACACACACGCACACGCACATGCACAAGCACACGCACACACACACATACACAGTCACAGCTGGAAACATTTCTTTTTAAAACTGAAAGTAGTCGCCCATACAAATTAATCCTGCTCTGTTTCCCTTACAGTAGCCAACATAAATGAATGATGCCCTGCTGTAAATTCTTACAACAATCAGAAGCAGTACTACCTCAATTTAGTACAGTGTGTGCTCAAATCAGTCAACAGACGTGACACTAATAGTACTGGATGTTTTATGTGTAAATGTTTTTCTGTGGTATTTTTCAGCTATGCTCCACATTATAATTTTCACTGGTAGTGTTACGAAGAGAATAGCATCCAAGTCAATTGAAGAGTTATGAAGGAAGAATTGTGTAGCAGTTGGCACAGAGGTTAAGGCAGTGAGGTGTAGTCCCTGTGGGACAGGGTTTGATTCCTTCTGTGGCCTACTGTGTGACTTTGAGCAAGTCACTTAATCAGACAGTACTTGGTGGCAACTGGGAATTTGGACTAGGCTCCTGAATGGTCCCCTGGACTGTAAGCCTAGTGTCCACTTATGAACATATAAAGGTGAGCTGAGGGCACATATTATGAGTTTATGCACAAAATCTCTAGCTCTGACCAGTCTCTCTAAGGATGAGTAAATATTAAGCAAAATAAGTTTGTGTATAAATCCAAATAATGCAGAACAGGACCTCCCATGAAGAAACAGATAGTTGAAATTCTATAGCTGTTGGCAATAACATCTGTCCAAGTGGCTATGTAAGTTGAAAAAAATTGATACCAACCTGGGATGTCAGAAAAATGTTAGCATTAGAACATAAGGTGGCAACCATGCATAGATGAGTGCAATCAAACTGTGTGGGCTTAATTCCTCTCCATGTTACTTCTGTGACTTCTAAGGTTAAAAACTCAAATTCTGATGTATCCTTATCAAAATCCATTAAACATGGAATCTAAAGATAAGATGGGATCTAGCCCCAGGTCAAAGAATTCCTGTATGTATTTGCATCATTGAAGGCCATTGCCTTTTCAGCTACTGTTTAGGGACATGAACAAAGTCACTTTGGTTTTAGACAAGACTACAGCTTGTCCTCTGTAGACATCTTCAACATGCATGTGTAGCTATATAACTGAGTGATCTGCAGAAAGATCTTAGAGGTATACACAAAGATCAGCATCTTAAAGGGAATACAGTATGATCAGAAGATGCTAGACTTCTATTTGAAACTCTAATGTTCAACAGCTATTTGTGTGACCACTAGTGCAGTCAACCAGCTTTTTGCCTCAAGAATGAATTGCAGGCATAACGGTGATTTTCCCCGTCTTCTGTGATGGTACGACCTTGGAGTTGGTATATATAAGTAGTATGGATGAGGAGACGCAGCCTCCCATATTGGGGGCACAAATTTTTTTTTTTTTTCTTGTTCTTTTTTACTCCTGAATGCTGTTCATATTTGGGATTTTTCACTTATTTGTAATTACATTTGTGTGAGGAGATCACAAATGAATTGTGCACTTTTCAGGGAGCCAGGTCAGAAATACCATGCACTGAGTTCTTCAGAAATGAAAAAAAGAGAGTCCAGGTAACAGCCCAAAGCTACTCATTCAAAATATGATTAGAAGGGTTCATATTATAAGCAAGAAAACTGAATCTCGTGAACATGTATTGAGCGACACTTAAAGAGCGAATATTCACAATATCGAAGGTATGAACGGATATCACCGTAGGGAATTCTTCCCTTTGCTTCAATGAAGTGCGATCTTGAAGTTGGTATATTTAAGTAGGGGGGTACAGGGGGGCTTGCCCCCCTGCATACAACAGTTAGTGACAGTATTTGTTTGTTGGTTTTGTCGTGTTTGTGATTCGATGTTTTGGGCTTTCCCCATTTACATGTCGCTCAATACGTGTTTGCACGATTCAGTTTTTGTGCTTATAATATGAACCCAATTAGAAACAGGGACAGTGTTGAAGATTTTTTTTTTGAAAGAATTTGTCTTTATGAAAATTTCTGAATTAACCTTAATGGCTAATTGTAGACATAGCCTAAATGCTGGTAATAGTTTCAAATTCTGAGGTGCAAGTCCCTGAATAATACTATACCCAAGATCACTGTGTCTTGGAATATTCCCCTTTCTCTGAGGTGTGATGATCTCAGAGTTAGTACATATAACTAGAAGGAGAGTAGGAGGTGCAGCCTCCCACCCCCATTTGGATGTACACAGGGGAACTTCTGCAAAAACTAACTTTAAATTAGAACAGAGATTGTCAACATTTGCTGGTCTCCCTTTGGTTCACTTTTGTTCCATTTATTTACTCATTCAGTTTGGTAACCAGGGTAGAGCATTGATCCAAATGGACCTATTTCAGTGTCAGCCTCGACAAATATTAATGATTGTAAACAAGCAAGTTAAAAAGAAGTATTATGAACACAGGCAAAGAAAGCAATGAATCAATTATAGTAATAACAACAATGTACACGGCTCTAGGGGACAGTAGGAAGAGATGGTTACAGTAAGGAGGAAAGAAGAGAACGAAATAGTGAAGGGATAGAGCACAAAGTATAAAAGTAAAAGATGCAAATAACCATATACAATACATACAATATGGAAACGATGTCACATGACAACAAAGATGCCTGATTAGTGAAGGGGAGAGTGGATGATTAGGTGATGTGTCCAGAGGGAAAGCATATGCAAGCCTACTCGGATTTAAGATGATCTTTAAGATGAGCATGGAATTAGGAACATGAGATGAGGTCTTAAGATTAGTAGGGAGGAATTCTCAGAGTTTGGTGACTAGGAAGGAGAAGGCATGGTTCCAGCAATGAAGTCTGGTTTTGGAACATTGAAGAAGTGGACCAGAATGGTTAAGACACCTTAGATATAACTAGGCGGTCATCTGAAGAAGTTGGAGGCAAGGAAAGGACAAGAGTATTCTTTGAGGAGTTTGTAGCATTGGGATCCAAGGAGCAGGTTGGCACAGTGTTCGACACATAGCCAAATGGCTTTATTAAGTGTGGTACAATGATGCTCTTTTCTAGGTGAGAGGGTGACAAAATGGCAGAGAGAGGCATAAATAGTGGATTGACTAGTATAAGTCCCAGAATTGCAATAGGGAGCTTAGGCTAACACTATTAACTTTATTGAGGAGGAGGAGAATACAGTTAAATATACCAAAAGGTTTTAGCAGGCCACTAAATATATCAGTAAGTACAGAACCAGTAATATTCCAGCATTTTAATTAAAGAGCTATAGCGAGGATGAGAATAAGCTGCTCATGCAAAAATATACCATACTCTGCAATGAATGACAGGAGCTGATTATTTCAAATAACTTTGTAACAAAATTCAAAATGCAGATAAACAAATAGTAAATGACACAGTAAGGTCTCCCTCCCCTATTTTGGGCACTACTAATCCTTGCTTATATAAAACATTGGGAAAGTTAGCGTTGGGTAATGATCAAGTTCAAGCCTTGTTTTCCAGGACATGTTTAGAAGTAAAAGGGAAGGCCATTCTCTCTCTCCTTAAACAAGCAAATCAGAAACCTTGTAAAGTCCTCTAAAGCTAGTCACAAGACTAAACTAGCATCCCTAGCTAAAGACAATTATAAGGCATTCTTTAGCTATGTCCGAAACCTAAAAGGGAATGCCCAGCTGTATGCAGAACTTATAGTGGATGGTACCACTCACACGGAATGTGAAGAAATTGCCAGCCCGCTAGCTGACAGATTTGGCAATAACTTCACCCCCCCCCCCCACCTTAACATTCCTGATACCAGTATCTCCAAAGCACAGGTCATATAAGCACTCTCCAACTCCAAAAATACCACCTCTATGGGACCAGGCAACATCCCAGGCTGCTTACTAAACAATCTAACACAAGACCTAGCAGAACCACTTAGCACTTTGTTTTACTACCTGAGTTCTGGCTTTGTGCCAGAGAGAACTACAACAGTAATCTCCTTGCACAAAGGGGGTCCATAAACTGACCCTGGGAACTATAGACTTATTAGCCTCCCCAGCCTTATCTGCAAGGACATGGAAAACATCATCATAAACCTTACCCACCAGGACACTGGCGACCTTCAAACTCTTAACTCGACCCGGTTTGTTTTTTTCAAGGGTAGAGCTTGCTTATTAAACCTGGTGGACTTCTTTGAAAATGTCACCAAAGCCATGGATGAGGGTGAAGCAATACATGCCACCTCTCTTGATTTAGCCAATATGTTTGACACAGTTCCCCGGTCAGGGATCATTGAGAAACTCGCCCAGCTGAGGATTAACCCATACTTTAGTAGATGGGTAGCCAAGTAACTCACCGATAGAATGCACATTGTCAAAGGTGAGGAGTCCACGTCCACCAGTAGACTAGGTACCAGTGGTGTACACAAGGATCTGTTCCAGGCCCTCTACTGTTGAAAATCTATTTCTCTGAAGTCATAGGTTATAGGTTCATAGGTTGGTACTAGGCTATCGTCCTTAGGGCCTCTACAAGCCTAGCCATAACAATTCCCTGGCTATTTCTTCCCACAATATTTACTTCCCTGGACCCCAGGCAAAAGTGGATGGCCTGTGGCTTACCAAGTTTGCAAATGACTATAAACTGTGCACATTCATAGAGTCTTCCAATGATGTTTACATTTTACAGAAGGGACTGACACAGACAAATGACTGGGGCTAAAGCCACAGACTAAAACTAAATGCAAAAAAATGCCTCATTATTCCCTTTGACAAGGAAATACCCTCTGCTAATTATGAAATAGATAGTACCCCACTAAGCTCAACCCAGTGGTGTGAGACTTGAGAACACAGGTCGATAGCAAACTAAACTTCAATCACTGTGTGTCCATAGTGGTAAGGAAGGCCTTCTACATTGCACATCTTGTAAATAAGGGCATCCCATCCAAGACCAAGGAGGTTATAACTCTGCTGTGCTAAACCCTTATCAGACCACTAATTGAGTACAATGCTCTCTTCTGTATGGACCCCACCAGACACCTGCAGCAACTGGAGAGACCAGAGAATGAGAGAATCCAGAACATCCAAAACTTGACTTACATGGATAGACTGAAAGCCCTGTCACTGTACTCTTTGTCATACAGTTTGCTGAGAGGTGACCTTATGGTGGGAGGTTGGCATAATGGTTAAGGTGTTTACCTTGCAGACACAAGGTGCAGGGTTTGATTCTCACATGGGGAAAATGGCTAGGCTTAAAATGGCCCACAAGGGCAATTAGCCTAGTACTAATCTATGAACCCTATGAAACCTGTGCCTGGCCTGCAGAGCAGTCTCTGACCCTGCTCTAATGGAAATGCTGCACATCCGCAAATCAAACGGGACAAGAGTCACCCGCCCCAGGGATCTCAACCTAGTCTGTGACATTAATAGAACATGTGGGAGAGACAGATATATCTCCCAGAGACTGCCACTCCTCTGTAATAAGCTCCCACTTCTTGTGAAGCAGGGCTCCTCAATGACCCTATTTAAGCACAACCTTGACAACTGGATGGGTAACTACAAATTCACCCCAGGGTGGAACTCATGTCCCTCATGGACAGGGGCAGTTGGTGCTTATCATAGATATGCTGTGCTAATAACTACCACCTAACTATAGCCAATGGGGTACATGTTTTTTTTTACAAGGCTAGACTTGTAAAGGTCCCAGGGTCATTAGCCTAGTAACCTCCTATGAACCTATGAACAGGCATTGAAAAGAAGTGGCAAAAATAGTTGTGCTTCAGCAGTATGAGAATGCAGTGGCTGATTGAGTTACACGGAGAGGTATGAAATAAGGGCAGGGTCAGTTGCAGTGCTCAGGAATGCACAAAAAGACAAAAACAACTTGCTGACTAGTGTGCTCACTAACATGCATCCAAATATTCCTTGTTATAATGTTTTGTTTCTGTTGCAGTCATGATTTGGCTTCTCTGAGTTCTCACCTGCTACTTGCTACCTGCAGTAATTCCGCTGGGAATATATCAAGTTATTTACCCAATATCCAGAAGGTTAGGTTTATTTAGCTACTTGTGTAACATTCAGTTTTATAAAGACTTTTTTAAGGGAGCAGGAAGTCATTTATTATTACTGTTACTTACCTCCCTTCTTACAGTGGCAGTAAGTTTCCTGGTCTGAAGAAGCTAGCTTATTGAGATAAGAATGTATCTCAGAATAAGTGATGGGACATAGTGGATACCCCCTATATAAATTTGGACAGTCTGTGGAGAAAAAAAGAACTAAAGTGCAAAAAACTGCAGAAGTTAACATAACAGGTCTAGGTTTGATATCCTGTCTATCTAGATTATAATAAGCAAGCAGTTAATACTGACTAAGGGAGCAACAGACTGCCTGATTATAGACCTGATCAGTGAAAGCCAGCTGATGACACTCTCCTTTTTTACTGCTGAATACTGCCAAAAATCACAAGTCTGCACTCACAGAGCAGTATTATTTTACCATTTGGTTACCAAGATGCAAACCATTTAAGAATGGATAAGCTGAAACAGATGATATTGCATAGTATAGACATTTCCTCTTCATGTTTGTGTAGTCTCAGACTGTATAAGTAACAGGAGGTATGGGGATGCAGCCCACACAAATGCATACATGGAAGTTGCCCATCGATGGAACAGTAAATTCTAGTGATGCAATCATCAGGGCTTATAATATGCGTGAACTTTCAATAGCCTGGCTGTGAAGTAATTATTCTTGGCTATCTGTTCCATAAAGACTTGCCAGTAACCTGCTACAATTTATAAACTTACTCATTGCTGATAATCAAACTGCCAATGTGTATTTGTGAGTGGAGACGGCAGGTCAAGTCAGTGTGACTTTAAGCGATATGTATGTGTGTATATATATAAATATATATATATATATATATATATATATATATATATATATATAAAATATATAAAAATCTCATACTTATAGGCAAGCACTTGCTTTAAACCTGCTGAGATTTGGTCCTCTTAAAGTATAATATCACTTCTTTTTTAGTCTGTCTGAAGCTGACTTTAGATTCCTTTAAGTTTGGAAATAGAGTCTTAAGTTAAGTGCCCTCTTTTGTTGTTTTTCCTGTGAGAATCTTGTTCAATAGCCACATTGGACTCCCTCATTGTTTGCAACACAAATTCTTAAAAAAATCAAAAAAAATATTAAAATATTCTGCGAGCAACTGGATGCCTTCATATTTGCACAATGCAACATCATACAGTGAAGACATCTATCTTATCCCTCCAAAATGAAAGTCCTTATGAAAAGTGAAAAAAAAAAAAGATAAGATGACAGTCAGCACAGGTGATTACAGCTCTGAGCTTTTAATGAGCTGCTTCTTGTAGTCCAGGGTGAAGGGTTTGACTCCTATCATCTCTATTTGCCTCCTGTGTGACTCTGAACAAGTCACTTAACCAGACGGTGCTCTCAGGTTGCCTCTGGAAAGAGACATTTCTATCCATTGGACTTACCTGGTTAAAAATATATAAAATAAGATCGCACTGATTCAGCCTAGTCTAAAAACTAGCCAATAAAACTGGTTTGGGATCTCTTAGTGATGATAAGAGCCCATTTATCTTACTGAGTGGGACTATACATGTAACTATTGGTCCAACAGAGCTCATTCTGCTTTGTCAGCATGGATGAAACTTAATATGATTGACTGAAGTCTTAGAAAGTGGATAACTGGGGTAGGATTTATACTTTAAATGGGACCCAAAAGGAAATAGGAGGAAGGGATCTCTTCAAAGTATAATGGCAAGAACCAACATTACCTAGAAATAATTTGAAGACAGAAAATAGAGTCATAACTGATTATAGTACTGATTACAATTCTGAACATACTGATAATAACAAAGAAGCTGGGGTCTGGACAAAAGGCTAAGGATTGCAGAGGGAGAAGTGACCCACCAATGTGTAATAAAAAAGAGTGAGGTGCTGCACAGAAAGGAAGCAGCACTTGGAGAGTAGGTACTGTCAAATTCGACAATAGGGGCAGTAATGGCATTGCTGTATAGTATTGCATCCTAACATCATAATCCTGTGGTAGCTTTTTTAGGCTGCAGGATTAAAGAATTAACACATAAAGGATATACACATTTGAAAGGCATACCCCAGGATTCACGAAGCCTCCATGTAAGAGTTATAACTCTTACACGGAGGCTGCAGTTAAACGGAGTGATGTCAGCATGCTCTGCATATTCATGAGAGCATGCTGAATCACACCTAAGTCTAACATGGTCCGTGTAAGACAGTAGGGGGCGTGTCCGTAGGCTGAGCCCTGCAAGCGGACACGCCCCCAGAAGTCTAAAAGTGCCCAAAGTAGACACCCACAACAGAGTCCACGGAAATGTGAATAAACACAACACAACACATGCCCCTACAGACCATAAACATATATAAAAGAAATATAAATGAACATGTCATATTTTTTTTAAATTGTAAAGATGTTTAACTGTGAGTGCGCTCATTTGCGCGGGCGTGCCTGTAGCGCAGCTACAGTTAGCAGTCAATGGGAAAGCATATAAGAACTAAATATGCAAAATAAGCCAGGAAGCAATAGCATAGCGGTAGAGATGCCGGATGCAGAGCAGGCATTCATGGTTCGAGCCCCCACAACACAAATTTTTTTTTTTGCAAAATAAGCAGGAAACAAGTCCCTGACACATATGTGTACACATACAATCAGAATATATGTAAAATACAATGAAATATCCCATTTATATTGAATAAATGTGAGCTAAGAAATGAATATAAACTGCCAGATGTGCCCATAGCTGAGCTACAGTACAACAGAGTGAGTGTATGTGCCCGTAGATAAGCATTGGTCCAACTGGTGCAAACTGAGTGCCTGTAGCTGAGCAGTGGTTTACCATGCTAAATATATGTGCTCCTAACTGAGCTGAGCGGAATATGCGTGCCGATATTCAAATGAGGCTTAAACCAGCGTACCCCATTTGCACGGAGCTGCGCACCGCGCAAACGAGTTAACCGACGGGCAACGGTGAGCAAGCCGTATCCAAAATGCCTTTACACAGACACACCCCTCAACATGTCTAGACAGCCATGAAAAATAAAAAGCAGTGGCCAGGTTTGAACCCAGGATACTATACACCACAGTCAAGGTACAGAACCACTAAGCCATGACAGCAGTACCTAGAAATGCAATATTAGCTCATATATAGGAATGAATACAAACTACAGCATGACAATGCAGGTTTACTGAAGTTGATACAATTCCAAACTGGCCAATCACAGATATGTGTGGGAAAAACGGACTATATAAGCCCCACAGGCGGGAATACACAGCATAAACGATTGTAGAACAGACCTGCAGGCAGAATGTCAGGTGTAGGTGAGGGTAGTCGCTTTCGAGCGCAGAGGTGGGGTGTTGAGGAGTCCAGGTACATGGCCTGGCTCCTAGTCCACAACCATGAGGCCCAACTCATGCAGGGCCAGGTCCTCTGGGGAGCGTACAGGGCTGAGGCGTGGGACCAGTTGGCTCATGAACTCACCAGTGCCACAGGAATTCCAAGGACAGGTGAGCAGGTCCGTCACCACCATGCGGACCTGAAGAGATGCAAGCAGGACCAACTGAACCTTTGGATCCAGGAGGCCCGGCAATCACCCAACGCCCCACCACTGGGTAAGTAACAATTAATTATGTATGTAGAAAGTTAAACTACCTGTAATTATGGAGATGTGTATTCCAATATTACTTCATTTATATTACAGCTGCAGGTGTCCGTTCTGCGAACCGCAGAGCCTATGCCGATAGGCTGGTGTGGTTGCGCCACCAGGCAGGTCAGTAATCCACTTCTAGTAACTGTAATGATATATAAATGTATGACAGTCAGCAAAAGAGTGCAGTGTAGCCAGGAAGGAATTAAATCTGCATGTAACAGTGTGAAAGTGTATGCAAGTATTGCCTGATTACAACAGTTCCCAGCCTGTAAGTAAACTAAACATGACACTGTCCAACATATATTTCCGATTAAAACTGCCCTGCCTGTAGGAAAATAGTACACAACCTGCAGCAGCATGTAAAGTATAGCTGCAGAAGAGGATGAAATCACATGTGTGAAATATATCCCTGTGGAAATACTGAAACATGACAGAAGTGAGACTGCTGGAAAGAACTGTAATGACTGTTGTTAAAACATGTCAATAAAGCCTAGAAGTACCAGTCTGAATAGTAACATGAAAGCAAGTGAGAGAGTGTGAGAAAGTGTCAGGAATACAGCAATACAATACTTATAACCCCTGAATAAACCATACTGCAGTTAGGACAGAATTAAATGCATGTGAGACTCAGAACCAAACAGCACAATCTGTTCAAAGTATTGCTGCATGTGGAATGTGTACACCAACATCTGGATATGTTTCTCCCAGTCTGAAATACGCAGATAGGATGATTGTCTGATATACCAAACATCCACACTTGTTCACAAGTATATCAAGCACAGGTAACAGGATGATGTATCTGAACAAAGCCCAATATGAATGTGTATGAACAGCAATAAAATGTAGATTGATGTTGCAGTAACAGTTCCATCTGCAAGGTTTTTTGATCTAGTAATAATGCATTCTAACTTGATTGGTTAATGAATTTAATTATGATGTATAAAACATTCTCCTTGTAACCCAGTTGTTGTCTGAAGAAGGCGGGTTATTCGAACTTGCCGAAAGCGCTTACGTGAATTTGGTTTTACTTGTCGAGTATTAAAGCTGTGTTCCAGCTCTCCTATTGTGTGCAGTCCGCTCATTTTCAGTTAAAAGTTTGTTTTTTGGTTGCAATTTTGTAGTTAACATATAGGACACTGTAGTTAGAACAGTAGTGTGTATATAACTGTAGCTATTAGAAATGTACAGCATATGTATTTGTATTCGAAGGTGTTAATATTACTCTATTTACCCCACCCTCTAACCACCTATAACCCATTCCACATGAAAATGGTATGTGCAATCACAATTACCACCCCTGGACGTCTGTCCTGTTGGGTCATATATATTTGCATGTCTGTTGATGCATCCGCCCTGTTCATACATCCACACCTGATGGCCTGTTGCCATCAATCAACCCTGCATGTTGTTGGACTGTGTATTACTGTTCAAATTATGCATGTGTTATGCACGCTGTTCAATGGTCTGAATATCTGGGTGTTTGGTTAATGGGAATACTAATGCATGCTGTTACAACTAATTGTGAATGGTATTAAATGTCACTAACCCAAACTGTCATGACATAATGCAAAACATAGAACGACAGGGAAGGCGGGTTCCAGCGGACCCACCTCTCCCACCTCAGCTGGCGAGTGCACCTGGCACTAGTGCCGAGTCCGGACCCTTCTCCGGTGGCCCTGTGCCACCTGCGGGTGGAAGCGTTGCAGGGGATGGGGCTCGCCCCCCCTCTGCAAGTGTGGCCGGAGGAGATCCACCACTCACCCTCCTTAGCGTCCGGACTGTGGTGCGTAGGGAGATTCGGGACTCTGTCCTCGAGCCCCTACGCCAGCTCGAGGCATGGGTGGCGCAAATAACGGGCATGCCCGTTGCCCCGCCTACACAGCCCCCAGCACAGCCCCATCCTGGGCAGTGAAGGAACAGTGGCAACTGCCTATGGGTGGGGATATCAGTTCCACTGTTGCCATCTGTGGGCTCATGGGCTCTGGATATCCAAACCTCCGTCCCCGTCAATTGTGTAAACCCCCCACACGTGTCATACACCGCCCCTGTATGCGTCTTGTTTGTCTTGTCTGTTAACCTGCCCAACCTACCTCCCCAGCTGTACCGACTACCTTCACCTGACATACCACTCTCACCTGAAAAAAAAATAAAAAAAGGGCACTCTGTACCCACAAAAAAATTACGCCCCATACATAGCTGCCCATTCCGCACACATGTCTACTGGACATGGAACCTATCAATTCCAATTGGCTGTACAACAAGTATTATTGTTATCCTGACACCTCTCTCAGGGGTGGAAGGTTTCAAATGTCACACCAAATTACATACATATGCACAGCTGTTGCTGCTGAAGAAATGGGCAGCTATGGGCCTTACCTACATCCCTCCTGCACATCCCAAGCTTGTTTCCCTACTGTCTTACCCTCTTTGTGACCCCTTTTTCACGACTTTCCTGTCTCCCCATTTTCTTTTCTTTCAAGGAAAATAGCGCGGGTGTGAGCAAGAGTAAGCACGTTTAAGTGGTTGTAAGCGGGTGTGCGCTTGTGTGCACGGAGCTAACCGCCAGTGCGCATGCATGAGCTCTGCGCAAACCAGCGCTAACCCGGTTACAACTGCTTAAAAGTGCCTTAGGCACTTTGATTGACAGGTCTTGTACTCAGTTCAAATGAAAAATAAAATCCCACTGTGAGTCCCAAACCCAGGACCTTGGCAACTATAGTCTGCATGACTTACCACTAAGCCATGACTCTTATATAGAAACACTGTGCTAAAGTAAATATATCATTTAACAGTAGGAATGAATGTAAAGGGAATATAGATGTGTAGTACACAAAGCATGACATTTAGAATCACAAACAAAACTGGTGGATTTCCATAATAGTAGTGTGTGAACAGAAACAGCCATGCTAGTTGGAAGCTAGTAGGTAATAATGTCACCATAGCACCTTGCAAGACACACATATACTCACAGCAGGATAAGCACTGCCCATACCCCACAACCTCTTACAGGAACACATCTGGACCAAGTAAGAAAATATGTGGAGCAAAGGCCCAAAACCAGGGACACATTACAAATAAAGTTACAACAAACGCAGACAGTTCAGAAAGTAACAGGGTCTACACCTTGTGGGATGTTTGGAAGGGTATACAGTCTGGAACTTGAACGTTTGTCACCATATTCTGACTTGAGCCCAGACTGACTTGCCAGATAAAGGTGTGCATGAGATAATGACCAAATTATGAGGCAGAAATGTGGACAGCCTGCAAATATCTGTACACATGATGGGTCCAACACCACCATATTTGAATAGTTAAGAACCTAGACATAGCAACAGTGAATGTCTTACAGGGATGCCCCACAGACCCCATGTGAAATGTACAAACAGTAGGCAGAAAGGTGTAACACATGCAATGGTAACTATGGAGTCCGGAAAGTATTCACCACTGCATGGCAGAAAAAGTGTAGTAATACATATGCTCATGCTAACCCACAGTCACAACTGCAGCATACCAGACATTTTAATGGGTGTACCCCACTGATATGTACCATTCCATGAGGCACATAACTGATAAACCTGAAGGTCTCTGGGGCCTGCTTAGCAGCATACTCAAATACCCTAATAGATGTCAAGGCCCACACCATGGCCAGACCACACTGCATGCTGTAACACCCTAGCAGATATAGCAAGCATTCCAAGGTGTGAATGTACATGGAAAATAGGAAAGCTACAGCAGCACACTACAGTCAAGACACCTAGCAGGCATAGAAGTAGTGACTGTAAAGGGCAACTATTGAAGACTTAGCAACAGAGTGCAAGCAAATGTGAAAGGAAAGCACACACACATTAACAATAGTAGTAGTTGTAGTTGTCAGTGTACATACACAGTTAGTACAGGAAACTGGAGAAATGAATGGAGGAATGTTAATCCACAACACACCTGGAAATATGAGAGAGATACCAACCTTTACACTCACAGAACATTGTCCACAGCATAACAGCATGGTCCCTGCCCTTAACATCTGAAAGGGCTACGCCTATCTCACACACCTTTTTATAGCACTGTTCTGAAATCACAGTGAGAACTGCAATCAGTACACAACTGGCTGCATGCAATTAGCAAATGCTGGCTAACAATTGGTGCAGAGGCCATCACATGGGCATATGCAGATACCTACAAAAGTATGCTGTACTCCATGTCCACGCATGCAATACTTTCATTGCACCCTGAGAAGGACGTGAGAGACAGACAGAGAGAGAGAGAGAGAGAGAGGCAGAGAGAGACAGAGAAAACTGCATTTAAGCAGACAGACACGAATTGTTCAGCAACAGCTACCTGAAAGCTGACAACTGGGAAGTGGAGCAGCAGGACAGGGAACCAGACAGCAGCAGAAGCAGCTGTGACAAACACAGGTAATGTAAAGTAATACTATAAAGGTCTACATACTGTGAACCCTCCATATGTGTCATTGGTCTGTATCCATATGTATATGGAGATGTGTAAAGGGCAGGAGACATACAGCAACTATCAGTGAAGACTGTACATACATTTGTATGTGAGAGCATGTATGTGCACATATCAATGTTGTTTGATTGTAGGTTGTAGTGCCATGTACAAATTGGGTTACACAGCTATGTGTGTTTAGCAGTATGTTAGTGTGTGTCTACAGTATAGTAGACAAATATGTTGATATACCTGTCTAACATATGGTTATGTATGTATGTCAACATATGTATGTGTATATATATATATATATATATATATATGTAGATATATATATATATATATATATATATATATATATATATATATATATATATATATAGATATATATGATATGCATATATGTATACATACATAGAGAGAGAGATGTAGGAATACATAGACAGATGTCAATAGAATATTGTACCAACATATCTATGTAATGCACACATGCAGATATAGATATATGTAGATACATATACATAGACAGACTGATCTGACTACCTACAGGTATGATTGTATATGATGACCTGCAACACAGCCTGTCCCACCCCCTCTCTGTCACTCCCACCCCTCTGTGCCCCCTACACATCTATGGCAATATATGTCCCCAATATATATGTGTATATGTATACAGACATATATATATATATATATATATATATATATATATATATATATATATATATATATACATATAGATATATCTATATACATATATATATATATATATATAGAGAGAGAGAGAGAGATGTATATAAAGTCTGAGTGAGGCACATGTGTACAGATGTATTGCAACAGGTGCCTGGTGACAAAGGCATGAAGTGAACACCAGTGTCAAATCCGGAGTATCATACCACATTCCAGATCACCCACACCAGTAACCACCAGATATATGATTGGCCGCCCACCACTGCATGTGTCAGGGGTGAGCAGGGTCAGAAATGTGTAGAATAGTGGCCCCAATGATAGTCACAGTGGCACACTATCCTTGGAATACCTGCACATGGTATGTGCCCGCAGACATGGTGAGTCAGGTATGGACATGTAGGTTGGTGTACCCCCCACACCACATAATGGATGCCATGGTATGGACGTCACATTACAGCAACAGATATGGAGAAGGACACAGTGACATGTACAACACTGTGACAACACACTCAAACACATTACCAATGCACAGTGACTGACAACACCACAGAGTACACATATGCTACCCACATAGAGGTTACCACTCCCAGATGTACATATGGAGGTCACACCCATGACAGATGTCCAACAACCATAGTAACACCTCCCACCATCCACAACCTACATGTCTGCTGTGTGTCGTCCGTGCCACTGCAATAGTGTGCACATGTGGAGGTAAGAGTTCCTACTCACAGATAAGACACACCCTGCAATAAACCACACAGTGTTAAGAAGCGAGACTCCCCATGAGTACATGTCACACATACCCCTGCTGAATGTTAGTCAGATAGGTAATATGCCATATGAGTCACCCTGTGTAACTGTGTGACAGCAGCAGTTACCATCACACCACATGTGTCACAATGGTCAGGGTAGCAGAACAGTACGCTGCTGTAGACACAGGGGCAATAGCATATTGTATAGTATTGTATTGTAATGTAATGTATTGTGTTGTATTGTATTGGTATGGTGAGGTGCCTCCTTCATGGAGTGGAACCACTGCTGCTGTGCACCAGTGTACAGGTACATATCCTGTAGTCAGGCTAGTGTTACATAGCACTCCTATATGTGTGTTTAGCTCCTGTCAGAGGTTATGTAGCATGCAACTGGGGATACCATCAGGTCCCATCCATGTTGTGTATTCTGCTGTCCTGCGGTTGTCTCTCACCTGGACATCTGTGATGACGGGGAGGTTACAGTCAGCTGGGATAACTATGCCTTATTACAGGGGAGAGGGCGGGGTGACACCTGCACTGAACCTGTCCGCTGCAATGTTGTCAATATCTGTGGTGTCAGTGGAATATGTGTTGTGTACTACCTATGGGCATAGAGGATGGCTCCTGACCAGGTTGCTAACATAACTGAGGAAGGCCTCCTGGTCATCTGTAGTGTCACTCTTGAATTCCCTCTCAACGTTGCCCATGTAGTCAGTATGATGGGAAATAGATCCTTACCAGTGCTGCTCAGACATGCCCTCCCTTCAGTGAATGATGCTCTGTCTTGCAGTAGCTTCCATCTTCTATAATACAATCTGTCTATGGCTGGGGTCCACCAGACAGGATGCTGCCCCTTTGTGGAGAGTGTCTTGGTCAGATATGGGATTGCATGATCCATGCATTCTTGGAGATGTCTGTAGACAGCAATTGTGTAGGGGTCACCATTGTGGGTTGTATCTGCCACTGGCCCAGTGGGCTGTAAGGATACCATATCACTGTTACAAAGTGTAAAGTTTGTATCTGTAATGTTATGCACTATAGTCATCTGTGCTGGTGGTGGAGGTGGGATATGTATATCCAGGGCAATCAGTGTGTGGTCAGCCCACAGTAGTTGCCGATGTAGGCCATACACTACCTAGATACAAACCCCCAGAGTGAGGAGGTGCTTCTGGCCTGAATCGGTGTTCTGACTGCTGGTGTTTGGTAGTATGTCATATGGCGTCTGCCAGGTACTGTTGCACAGTTGCTGGCCGAGCACTGATACCTGGCCATCTACATGTGTATCCACCAATAGACAGACAGATGCTACATATGTGAGATATGTTGTATCATAACAGTCGAGTAGCATGTGTAGTATGTGTGCCAAAGTCTGCTGACATATATTGCTGATACCAGGTTATTTTCTTTCACAGGTACATGGCCCACCAGGAACCCCACCTACTCCACAGCTGAGGATGTGGAGATACACCAGAGCCTGGTGCGGGACTATGCAATATTCTTTTCCCGCACCAGCCAGAATCAGCAGGAGAGGGCTGCACTGTGGCAAGACCTTGTTCGTCGGGTAAATGATATAGGCACGCATAATAGGACATATGAGCAGGTACGACATCACTGCAGTGATTTAATCAGACATGTCTGTCAGCGTGCGTCAGATATCCACAGGCAACAGGTCGCCACAGGTGGTGGGGTGGCTACACATCCCCCACTCACCAGACTGGAGGGACTACTCCTGAGTGTAGTGGCTCCAGTCCACCAGCAACAACAACAGCAGCAGACATGCATCATGATGGAGGCTGGGGCCACACAGCAGCAAGATGGTGAACGAGCAGGTAATATGTCATATGTATAGTTGACTGTTGTGTACACTGGTAGTTAATGCATGTGTGAGGTGTATCCTTGGTTTGTAGCTGTCACCATAGTATTTAATGTGCAAGTGTGATATCCTCAATATTAGCTGCCGACCTGTGAAAGGCGACTGTTGTACTCCTGACCTGTATCATACACAGTAACAATGGTACAGTTGTGCCCACTGACATTAGTTTCTTCATGTCTGCAGGACCCTCTGGTACAACTGCAATGCAGCCTATCCATGCTGGTGAGTGTGTATTAACAATTCCTGTAATAGTGTTGATAGTAATAGTACTATTTGGCTCACTTAGTAGTGCTCTTTGTATGCATGTAGGTGTGTCTGTGTCTGTGTGTTGTTATCACGCATACTGAGTACTGTACAATTGTGTGGAACTGTGTGCATGTGTGCATGTGTGCATGTGTGCACCTGTGCATGTGTGCATGTGTGCATGTGTGCACCTGTGCATGTGTGTATGTGTGCATGTGTGCACGTGTGCACCTGTGCATGTGTGCATGTGTGCATGTGTGCATGTGTGCATGTGTGCACCTGTGCATGTGTGCATGTGTGCATGTGTGCACCTGTGCATGTGTGCATGTGTGCATGTGTGCATGTGTGCACCTGTGCACCTGTGCATGTGTGCATGTGTGCATGTGTGCATGTGTGCACCTGTGCATGTGTGCATGTGTGCATGTGCATGTGTGCATGTGTGCACCTGTGCATGTGTGCATCGCTGGTAATGTGTAGACATTGTAAACTGTGTTTCCTGTTTCCTTCCCACAGGTTCTGTTGCTGCTCTGGTGTCATGTAGCAGGGAACCTGAGTCAGGTGCCGTGGGTACTGATAATGATGACATTGGTGTAATGGCACAGGAAGGTATGCCAGGGTCCGCCATTGGTCAGCCAATTGACAGTACACAGCTGTCGACCCCATCAATGCGCACAGTTATCCTGCCACTACACCACTTGTCACCACTGTCCCTAGGTGATGGACAGCATACAGTGGGCATTGACCAGGGTAATGTGGTATCTGTGGCACATGCTTCCCCACACAGCAGCCATGGGCATGGCCCAGAGATGGTACCACACAGACAGATGTCCAGGGGTTCTCGTGGGAGCATCCATGGGCGTACTGCCCCTGTCAGACGTGCCCACAGAGGTCTTACAACCTCGGCTATGTTTCGGACTGTCATGCAGGCACAGTCATGTATGGAACGGTACACCAGACAGGGTCTGAGGGAGCTGGCAGCATGTCGCACAGCCATGACTGACAGTATGCGTGACATTGCGGCTGCCATCCGTGATTTCACCGATGTCGTAGACAGACATTGTGGGGACATATTAGACCGGTTCCACAACTACGTGTCCATGAGCCAGGGTGATGGTGGGTGGTTGAGGCGTCAACGTGGCCGTATGCCAGCAACAGCAGCAGCTGGCAGTCGGCGCGGACGACAACACGGCCGCAGCCGCCCCCCGTAGTGCCAGCAGCAGCCCCAGCAATGCTGGGTCTGTGCTGTCATCAGACCGCCCCAGGAGACCACGTGCACGTGGCTCTGGCCAGGCCCAACAGGGATCTGTGTCCAGTCAACGAACACCTGCTTCTGATGACAGTACCCAGTCTGGGTTGGTACCGGATACGGTCCGTAGCACCCCTGCAAGGCACAGGTACCGTGTCCGTGGCCAGAGACACTGATCTGTATGACCTGGCAGGTACAGTCTGTGGCTGTCCACAAACACCAGTATATGGCAGCCATGAGGTGGAACTGTGTGCATCCATACACACATGCAAATTGACAACACCTAGGGCTACCGCATACGCACACACTGCATCAACATTGCCCCACCTTCTACTGCTGTCCCTCACCAACACACATACACATACATGTCAATTGGTGGTATGGGTGGCTGACCCAGGCATACCAAGTTCACACCCTGTGCATATGATGAAACTGTGCCACCTCCTGCAATCTGTAACAACTGTGCAGGTACAGGTTAACATGTTGCTGATGCACAGGGTGACCACATAGATGTGTAGTAATAGTATCATGTTGTTAACAGTACTGTGTGCTGAATTAATTGTGGGTATATCACAACATGCCTGATGCAGTATTTGTGTGATTGTCATGTCCTGTTGTCTACACCCATGGTAAGTACCATAGTGTATCATCTGCACATGTTGGCATACTGGTGGTAATGATGTCAACAGAAGGCTACATACATAGGTAGCACAGTGGATAGGGTAATGAATGTAGTAATACACAATGATGGACATGTAAATTGCAAGTGGCATGTTGCCCACACTAGACTCTGCAATGCAGATGTTTGAGGATGTTGATATGTGTGCAGAACTACACAACTGGTACAGGACACACAGGAGCACACTAGCACTGCATGCACATATCTCATACCATGCTAGACAGCCCCAACACACATAAGTAACTGTCACAGGAGGGAGAGTCCCCATATATGTCAGGGATACTGTGGTGGCAGGCCAGGGAGCATACATCCTAAGTATGGAACCACTGAGAGAAGGCTCGGTGTCTGTTATTTGACATGTGTATTACTGCAGGTATGGGCACATGGGTTTCTATCCAGTTATTGTACATCCTGACAGTACATGCATGTTCCGTACACTTGTGTGCACTGTGACTGGACCCTAGCCATCTGACCAGTGTATTTCCATGTACATGTGCATAGCGCCTGCATAATTGCAGTGTTACCTTATGGAACTGGTACAGCTTGTTTGTTGTACAATGGACTACATGGAGCCCTGTTCACTGTATCTTTGTTTGCATGCATGTTTGCTTGCAAGTACCCTGGAATACCGATCACACCTGCAATGCATAGTTATAGAGCTTCTGTGGACTCATAGTGCCATCTGCATAGTCTACTATATGTATGGCCATGTCCCACTTGACAGGTTGCCACTGTTTGACCTGTTCACATGTACATTGCCTGTGACACAGTGCATATGACCTGCCTGGCATGTGTCCACGTGAGCAGTCATATATGCTACTGCTAAGTAGTCACAGGCACTACACCTTCACACATTCATCTTCTGTTGAACTACCTGCTTTGCTAGGGACAGCCTGCACCTGTCAACCCTGGCCTATCAGATATTGGCAAAGGCTCTTGCTACCCCCATAGTGCCTATGTCAGGCAGGGCTCAAATGACAAACCCACCTTCATAGGTATCACAAGGGATAAGACACGAAGAGCAATGCTACCCAATGCCAGATGTCTAAACCTCCAGATACATGCACCCAAAACACACCTTGGCATGGGGAACATCGATATCTGTGCAGTAACAGATGCCTGGTTCAGGGCTACTGAGAGCACACCAGCACTACCGGGTGTAACCCGGTTGATTTCTTTGCTACAGTCACCAAGGCCATTGCCGAGGGGAAGGTGGTTCACACAGCCTACCTGGACCTTGCAAACGCCTTCGCAACAATACCCCACTTGGGCATTCTAGGGAAGCTCACCAGCTTAAATATAAGCCCCTATGTCACTAGATGGATTACACAGTGGCTCAAGAACAGAACCCACATGGTTAGCATTGCTGGTGCCATGCCAGACCCCATAACAGTTACAGGTTGTGTCCCAGAGGGCTCAGTCCTGGGACCCTCTTGTTTGGTACATATGTATTGGAGGTACAGGCCAACATGGATGAACTGTGGCTGTCCAAATATGCAGATGACTGCAAACTGGACACCATAATCGACTCCCCAGCTGACACAAGCATCTTCCAAAGGGGCATCATAGCAACAGACAACTTGTGCCAGAGCCATGGCCGTCTGCTGAACAGTGTGTAGAAGGGGAATGTGCATCCTGTAGTCTGTTCACCTAGTTGCCAAAAGGGACATTGTCCTCACACACACTAACCCCCCTCAGCCAAAAGCACACACTTGCCAATTGCAGGATTCAAACCCCTATCTGACTGTTATGACACGTGAGACGGGCACATTAGCAGAGCATGCTATTTGCATTACTGGGGGTTTTCTTTTCCCCTGCTATACTTATAGAGTGCTGACATCATCGGTGTTTAGAAAGGGAATGTGCATCCTGTAGTGTCTTATCCTATTTGCCAAAAAGGGACATTTCCCTCACACACTAACCCCCCTCAGACAAACACACACACTTGCTATTCACAGGATTCAAACCCCTACCTAACTATGTTATGACACTTGAGACAGATGCATTAGCAGAGTGCGCTATTCGCATTACTGGGAGGTTTCCTTTCTCCTGCTGTACTTACAGGGTGCTGACATCATCGGTGTTTAGAAAAGGGGATGGGCATCCTGTAGTCTGTTCACCTAGTTGCCAAAAGGGACATTTCCTTCACACACTAATCCCCCTCAGACAAACACACACACTTGCCATTCACAGGATTCAAACCCCTACCTAACTAGGTTATGACACTTGAGACAGACGCATTAGCAGAGCGCGCTATTCGCATTACTGGGAGGTTTCATTTCTCCTGCTGTACTTATAGGGTGCTGACATCATCGGTGTTTAGAAAAGGGGATGGGCATCCTGTAGTCTGTTCACCTAGTTGCCAAAAGGGACATTTCCTTCACACACTAAACCCCCTCAGACAAACACACACATTTGCCATTCACAGGATTCAAACCCCTACCTAACTATGTTATGATACTTAAGACAGACGCATTAGCAGAGCGCGCTATTCGCATTCCTGGGAGGTTTCCTTTCTCCTGCTGTACTTATAGGGTGCTGACATCATCGGTGTTTAGAAAAGGGGATGGGCATCCTGTAGTCTGTTCACCTAGTTGCCAAAAGGAGCATTTCCCTCACACACTAACCCCACTCAGACAAACACACACACTTGCCATTCACAGGATTCAAACCCCTACCTAACTATGTTATGACACTTGAGACAGACGCATTAGCAGAGCGCGCTATTCGGACTACTGGGGGTTGTTTTTTCTCCTGCTGTACTTATAGGGTGCTGACATCATCGGTGTTTAGAAAGGGAATGTGCATCCTGTAGTGTCTTTTCCTATTTGCCAAAAGGGACATTTCCCTCGCACACACACCAACCCCACTCACACACACACACAAACTGAGCACATGCAGGATTTGAAACCCCTACCTAACTATGCAATGACACTTGAGACGGACGCATTAGCAGAGCGCGCTATTCGGATTACTGGGAAGTTTCATTTCTCCTGTTGTACTTATAGGGTGCTGACATCATCTGTGTTTGGAAAGGGGAATGTGCATCCTGTGGGGAGGCAGACACCAAGCACACTATGGCTAAGCTGTCATTCCCTAGGGCAAACAGCCTAGTGTTGACCTCTACACCATTATGTTTAATTGTCAAATGCACATTATTTGTTGCTGATAGACTGTTTGCATATCTTTATTGCCATAGCATTCCCTGTTGGTATGAACAACTTCTGCATCTGTGGAACATGTTTGCATATGGGAGGGATCCACTATATCACGTATGTCTCTGTAGTCATTTAACTGTGTGCACTGGGCAGACTGCTGTAATGTGGTTGGTTCCTGGCATAACACATAACAATACCAGATATGTGTGTCCAACTGCTAAACCAAGATTTGGACTAGGTGTGTGAGCATGCCCAGTTCAGCCTTCCCATGGCATGTTGTCAAAGTGTGTGAGCATGCCCAGTGTGAGCATTCCATATGTTGGACTCTGCAGCCCACCACATTTGTGGATGTGTGTGAACTTCACAAACTATCACCTGTTTATGGTTGTGGGTTGTGTGTCATGTTGTGTAGTTACTGTACAACTGCTTTGTGTATGAACACAACAGGATTATACTGTGCCTGCAGTGTTTGCATGGGATACTTTGCATACAGTTGTCAACATCCTTTCACACTGACCTACACTGTAGTACTGTATAGTGTACTGGTAGTACTTTGACTGTGGTGGACAGTAACCTGGGCTTTACTGCTATCACTGCTTTACATTTTGATAGTGGGCACAACAGCCTGGTTGGGGCCAGTTGTGTACATCTGACCATGTTGCATTCTGTTCAGATATGAACTACTTACACCAGGCTTGTCCAACATTGTTAGTGTATTCCACAACATAGGTGTACAATTGCAAACACTAGCGATGTGCCCTAGTCCATATCTAATGCATGTTGGAGAGTGTGTTTGTCCTTCAACACACATTGTAAGAGGAGTTTGCCATGACATATGTCATGGTTAGTATACTGTGCCTCTGTCTACCTGTGACATGACAGTGATACCCAGGATAAACCTACCATCTCCCGTCCACCCATCAGGATTCCTATTGAGGAAGATTGATAAGTGACTCTATGGGTAGCCTGTGCTGAGGGTTCACTCATGGGTGGGAGTGGCTTCTGTGTTATGGATCACACAGTACAGCTTGTCCTATGTAAGTCAGTGCTGGGGTTCAGGTCTGTCATGTGCATAGCTCACTGCCATTCAGATTGTACTATGTGCAGCATGTTTATTGATGCCAGCAACACAGGCAACACAAGGCATCTGTGTAGGCTGTTTGATACTCCTGATGAGGTACTGTTGGGGACTTTACAGTTGATGGAGGTGTCTGCTGAGGTACATCCCACAGGGGCTATTGTAGTCGATTGTACCACTGATGCAGGATGACTGCAGAGCCACAATGACCTCCCCTTATGTAGATCTGACAGCCTTCATGATTAGGTGGGTATATGGTATGTTTATGTAAACACTACAGCACATGTTTGTCCAATGCAGGATATCTATCACCCTGTGTCCCCAGGTCTCTCATTACATGTTAACTACATAATGGGTTAACACCTATGTGGTGATTGGTGGGCACTTACTGTATATCCACGGGGTTGACTATACACGTTTCTGCACTTAGCTTGCTGACATAGCTATGGCACCAGTTGTCTGTTTCTATGTGGCCCTTTTGTGGGATGCATGTGTCAGCTGGTGGATCATATGTGGTGAGCAGTTTGTAGTCCTCTGCAAACATGTTAGGACACAGTCCTTCCATGTTTGCCTGTACCTATGGGACATATATACCAGACGAGGGAGATACCAGGACAAAGCCTTGTGGGATGCCAGTTATATCTGGTTTGTAGTCTGACATGGCTGAAGCATGTCTGACCATGTCTGTTCTGTCCTTGGTCTGGTTTGCAACTCTCTACTGACATGTGGGTTTATATTTACGCTGGTGAGCCTATCTATACTGAACATGTAGGGTATTGTATAGAAGCCTTTGCAAGGTCCAGATACACTGTGTGGAGCACATTGCCCTCATCAATGACCTTAATGACTGTTTCAATTGAGTCAAACATGGTTAGGGGCAGGCTCTGCACTTGAGAAGGCCACACTGGGTTGGGTCCAGTGTCAGTAGGTCCCCAACATCCTTATGTCTGTGGTACATGCTGATCCTTTCCATAGCTGTGCAATCTGGGCTTCTCAGGATTCTGGGGTAGTACTGTTCAGTATCCATTCAGACAACACCTTTGTTGAGAAGGACCACTGTTGTTGTACACTGCTCTTTGGGTACATATTCTGTGGTACGGCTGACATTGAGCAGTAGTGTGGTTTGGCATTCCATTCATCTTAGATTCCATGTTGCACTAAGCCCAGGACACCATCTCATACCATTGCTGCTGTGTGTTTTGCTTTGGAGATGTTGTCTGTTACCTCAGCATCTGCAATGTCAGGGGGCCAGCAGTCTGCTGGGATAGATATTCTGCATTCGTGGGGGGGGGGGGTTTGCACTGCACCTGTCAGGATGTATGTTGGCAATATGTGTGTGTGTTTGTGGTATTTGTGTGATTCAGGGCATATCTGTGAATTCCCAACATGGCTCCTACCATCAGTTGTGTAAGCCTTGGGATTATCCTTCGTGTCCTGTACAATTTGTATCTACATAGGTTCATAGGTTCATACTAGGCTATCCACCCTGGGCATTTGTTAGCCTAGCCAGAGTGTGTGTGGCTTTTGAGACCCCTTGCTATGTGGATATTATGGCCATTTATGATTTGCTTTGCTGTGCCTCTGTCTGGACATGACACAGTGAAGACCCCCACTGTAACTCTACAATCATCCATCCACTTGACAAGATTCCTGTTGAACAGTGTCAGTGAGGGGCTCTGCCTAACATGGAGTGGGATTCTGGTCCAGGGTGTGGGGAGCCTCTGGATTATGTATCTGTCCCACCGGCACATCCTATTTCATTATTTGTTGGGGTTGACATCTCTCACTCTCGCAGCTCCAATGGATATGTGTTGTCTGGGGTGGAGCATGTCCATTACTCCTGTGTTGGGCATGGCCTCCTACAACAGGCATGCAATGCCTCTGTGTGGGCAGTCTGTGACTGGAGTCAGCTGGGGTGTCTACAGCCAGGCAGCATATGACATATATGTGTGACACTTTATCCTCTTGGTGAGGTACCTTTGAGGTCTTTCTAACTGCTGCAGGTGTCAGGTAAGGTAGATCCCATATGAGGCATTGTACTGGATTATGGGTGTGATTGGGGTAAAGTATAGGGGCACAGTGACCTCTGTTGCCGTAGATGTGACTCCTTTCCTGATACGGTGTCACATGTAGACAGTCTTCCCAGCCACATTGGCAATGTGGGTGTCACATAACAGGTTACTGTTCACTTGTGTCCCTAGGTCCCTGGTTACTCCTTCCATACATAATGGTTTACCACCTATGTGGTATTTCGTGGTACCTTGTTTGGTATTTGGTGGGACATTCATACTGTCCAGTGTCTTCAGGACGGTTGGGGGGGGGTTATTGTGTGTGAGAGTGCGGTCTGTAACAGTTAGTTGCACATGGGTGAACTCCACTGCCTTGTGCATTGTCAGTTACCTGGATGTATGGGTGTCTGTGCTGCCTATGGATACTCACCTCCTTTTATGTAGTGTTCCAGGTTTTGGGGCCATGACACATGGTACGTGGTATAACCTGGTAGTGCTGGTGTGCTGTCAGGAGCCTTGCAGCAGGTTTCTGTCACTGCACAGACATCGATGTTCTCTATTCTGGGTATGGCCTCGGGAGCATGCATATTGGGGTGTACACATCTGGCATTGGTCAGCATTTCCCTTATGTTTCTTCCCACTTATGTTTTCTCGGGTGGTGGGTCAGTCTTTTCAGCCTTGCCTACAGAAGGCTGTATGGAGGTGTCAAAGGCCTTATCCAATATTCAGACGCCCAGGGGTAACAGGTGCAGGCCATCCCAAGGGCAACTGCATGGCTTGTCGAGCATGACATCCCAAGCAGACAGACATTGGATCCCCTTGGAATGACACCAGTAAGTGTGCTACTTGCTATGACTGATCATTCCGTGTTTGTACTGTGGCATTATTCTTGGTAAGGGTAGGTTGCTGCGAATGGTGAGTGTCATACCGGCCTGGACTACATAATCGGATAGCTCATCTGTGTCTCTTTACATGTAGTCTAGGGCAGTACATCTCAGGTCATTCACACCAGCATGGACTATGACTGCATCATATTTCTATTTGCTTTGGAGTGACCTACATATTTCTGTTATGTGGCATATTGTGGCAGCCTACAGGCAGCTTACTGTACCCTTTCCCTTGTTCAGTCTGGTGTGCGGGACAGCAGTGTGTCTGACTATGGAGTCACCTATTACAACTGTATCGGGCATGTTGTTTCTCCTTCTGGCCTGTGACTGTTTGGCACACCAGCTTTGTGTGCTATGTGTTGCATGTGCTATGTTTGGAGGCTGTTTCATTGGGTGTCTGCTTTAGTGGCCTCTGTTGGTGTGCTGTGTTTGTGATTTCTGCCTCCAGGAATGTATTTCTGTGTTTATGTGTTTGGTTTGCAGTTGTGATAGGTCTATGTGGGTATGTGTTTGTGGTGTGTGTGGTTACCTTCTCCTACTGACTTGTTTTGGGTGTACTGAGTTGGGGGAGCTCTGCCTCCGGTTTAGATGGATGGTTGCATCTCTCACATATATTTGTATTTCTTGGGTGGAGTTGGGGGTTGTCTGTGTACTTGGGGCAGGTGTAACATTGCCTCAGGATTCACAGATTCCACTTGTTGTGGCTGGCCTTAGTGGATTCCATGTGTGGACAGATTATATTGCCATACTACTGATCAGTAATTACTTCATTGTTCATGTTTGCTCTATCATGTAGTAGCTTCCTCATTCTCTTGCATGTTTTGGTTATGGCTGGTGTCCACCATGCCAGATTTAGGCACTGTGTCTTGTTTTAATTTGGGACTGCATAATCCAAGCATTCCTGGCAGTGTTCATGGAATGGCTGTATTACAGGTTCTGAGGTGTGGCCCATATTTTGCACCTGCACGGGACCTTTAATGGATTCCACATCAGTTTGGAGGTGTGCAAATATTGCTTAGCACATGTTTTCCACTGTGGTTTTCCGGCCAGGGACTGTGGTCAGGATTTGTATATCCAGTGTGATTACTATATGGTCTGGTTTTACAAGTGAGCAATACACTTCTCATTTTGACATCCTGTACCCATGTTGCTGATTATCACATCCAGTATGCTTGCCCCTCTTGTGGGGGTGGTACGTTGTTCCTGGGCCTTTTGGTTTGTGGATTCGATGAACTTTTGTCCTACACTGTTGCAGCTGGTATAATGCTCCTAGTCTATGTGTCTGGGTATTTGCAGTCGCCCAATATAATGTGGTTTGGAGGACTTGATATATTCATGTATTCCAGCATGGGCCAGACGCAGTTCCTGGTGTTGGGCCAGTAGTCTGTAGCAGGCTATACACTGGGGGGCAGTTTTAGCCACTGTTACTTGAGCATGGCTAGTCCATGCTGCTTTTTGTGGTGGTACCAACATGGGGGTGTGGTTATCCTTGACAATTCTTGCTAGTCACCCTCCTTTTGTAGCTTGTTCCAAGTTTTGAGGATGTACAGCACAGTATGAGGTGTAACCTGGTAGTGTTAGGGTGCTGTTTTGAGCCTTGCCTCAGATTTCTGTTACAGCACAGTTATCAACATTCTCCATACTGGGTGGGCTTAGACTGCATGCATCTTGCTGTTTGAACTTATCCCTTATCTTATTCTTATCCCTTCTGGTACCTATGGAGATAGGTTTGTGTTTTGAGCCTTACCTATTCAGGGCACACTGTGCGTGACAACAGCCTTTGCCAGTATCCATACGGCCTGCACTGATAGGTGCACGCCAGTCCTAGCAAGTGGTGCATCATGTCATGCTCAGCATGTCATCCCAGACTGGCACACATTGGGTCCCCTTTGCCTAACTGCATTACTTCAGCAATTGTTGCACTTCATCATCTCGTTGTCATGTTGTGGCATGCTGCTTGTTGAGGGTAGGATGTTAGTCGGGGTCCTCAGGTGTGCATATGGTACTTGGTGTTACATTACTTAACACATAGCATTCATGCCTCAGGTGGTGCTGCAGGGCTGCCTCTGTCGGATGCACATATTACACTTCCCTGTACATGTTTGTGAGCAGGTTGTGTCACGTTAGGCATCCCTGTTACTATATGAGTGAGTCAGAGAGGGGTCTCATTCCCAAGGTTCCTACTGAGCCAATGTATGTGCTATGCGTTGCCTCTTTGCCAAGACCAGGGCATACTACTGGGCACGCCTCCTTCTGCCTACTGGGGCAGGCTCAGGTTGTTCCTCCTCCAAGTCACGCTGTGCCTGTGGTGGCCTTGGCGATGGTGGGGGGCTGTTTGGCCCAGCCCTATGCTGGTCCTGCTGCAGCTGTTTTCGCAAGATCATATTATGTAGCATAACACATACCATGACAATTTGGGTACATGTAGTTGGTGTGTACTGCAAGGCTCCACCAGATGTGTCCAGACACCGGAACCGTGACTTGAGCAGCCCAAACACACGCTCTATTACATTACGTGTTTGTGCGTGTACCTCATTATGGCGTTCCTGTTCAGGTGTGTGTGCGTTTCTGATGGGTGTCATCAGCCATGGCTCCAGTGCATATCCTGCATCCCCCACTAGGTGACCGTGCGGGATGTCCCCATTGGCAAATGTCTGGTACAGCTGCGTCAAATGCCAGATGTGGGAATCGTGGTAGCTCCCAGGACAGCCAGCACACACATTCATTATTATGCCCTGGGCATCACACACGACCTGGCAGTTGATGGAGGGGAAGCCCTTGCGGTTTATGTAGGCCCTACCCCACTCTCCTGCTGGTGCTTTGATGCGTATGTTCGTGCAGTCTATAGCACCCAGTACCTCAGGGTATTCCGCTATTTGCTGTTGCTGGAAGAGACGCATATTGCTGGCCAATACCTCACGGGCATTGGGGAAATATACATGATCACCGACATGTGCTGACATGGCATCCAGGAACTGGTGTAGTACCCTGGAGGCTGATGCCTGTGATATCCCCATCATATCGCCAGTTGGTCTCTGGAAGGTACCTGTTGCTAGTATTCTTAGGCCAACACATACCTTGGTTTCCACTGGGATGGGTTCCCCTCTGTTGGTTCTGTGTGTGAGGCGTGGCCTGCACAGCTCAACAATCTGCTGCAGGAGCTCTCTGTCCACTCTATAGCGCTCTACTATCTCCAGCTCATGTAACCCATGGTAGGTGACCCTGGGCCTGTACACTCTTCTCCGTCTCCTCACTGCGGGTTGTCTGGCACCATCTGCATTATCACCACCCTCAGCAAGTCGCCTATGTCTCATTATGACAGCTATGGCAGCCCCTAACATTTCTGCTCTGAGTTCAGCTTTTCAGTTTTCACTTCTGATAACTTAACTCCTGTCTTGCAGTGTCTCTTGAGAGAAACATTCTGCACTGCTGTTTGCAGAGTTTTAAGTGCTGGGCTGGCCTAGTATTCTGCCTGTGTAATTGCCTGCATCTAATTGTTTTCACCTGCTAGCTCCAGCAGTATTCCCTGCTAACTTCCTAGTACATCTGTTGCTTCCTTTTTCCTTTCTGTTTCCTCAGGGTGGAGCCGTGTGCAAACCAGCAGAAACACGCTCACAGTGGCTTACACGCGCGCACACATACTTACACAGTTTTGGATCTGCTTATTCGGATTAAAACGCGTGCACGCCCGTGCAAACGGTGTTAAACATCTCCCAACACGCTCCCACATGCTCAGTCTGCCTTACACGCGCACACTGTCTTAATCGCTGTGGTGCGCTGCGCAAGATACACCGTCCAGCAAGAAACTTTGGTGTAGGCAACAGTGTACACCTTCCATTTCTTGACTTTCTCATGTTTACTTAGTGGCACACCTCTTTCCTTGATATCTGTCTGACATCTGTCATGTAACTCTACCCTCCAATGAACTCCATCCCTTTCTACCATTCCCCCCTGTGATGTCACCTATCTCCTACTCTGTTCCTCCCCCATATGTAACTCTTACACTACTCAGACTGTGCTCATTTGCTATGTGACAGTGGAATTCAGTATCCTTACACTCATTTGCATCAGATTGCCTACTAATGCTTAGTTACATCTCTTAGACTCAGCTTCCCCCCTTAGCAACCACTACACGGTGGCCATGTTGGTTTTCCTCTGCTGGTCCCTCCATTGACATTCCATGTATTGCATAAAACCTACATTTGTAGGTTTAAAACCTTCGTTTTTATGTTTTATGCAGTGCAGCCCGTTTCTTGTGAGGCTGCGCTGGGTTTACACATCGGCAATTGCCGAAAAAAAAAAATATTTTTTTTTCAGATATTTGCATGGGGTTACCTTGCCAATGGCCACATATTTGGCCATTGGCATGCTGCCTATAACATATGCACCCTTTATTTGGAGCTGACATGGCTCCATTGCCGTGTTTGCAGAAACGTACTCAGTTGTCAACTGAGTACATTTCTGCAGCTAAAACGGCTCTTACACGGGCTGTTCTTGGCTTCCTGGATCGCTAATCAGCCTCATTTGCATGCTATTCGGCTGCAAGTGGGCTGATTAGCTTAGCCACGCCCACTCCGTGTAAGAGCCGTTTTAGCCTGACTCTTACACGGACTTTGGGCTGTTCCTGGATCGCAAAGGCTGCATGGAGTCTTACACTACTCTTAGACTCCGTGTAAGCCTTCGTGAATCCGGCCCATAATGTTTTTAGACAACAGGTAACACACTTATCTTTGATGCTGGAAGACTGACTGGGGCGTGGGTTCGATTCCCAGAAAAGCTGTTTGGATTAATTGTCTGCTGTTGATATTACAGTGCAGCACAAGGGGGGTGCTCTACTCCTGAATGTGCTGTCCTTCTACTGAGTCATTAAATTAAAGGACAATCTCCTTGAGATGTTGGTAGCTTATGTAGATGTAAAATATATTATGGCACTTATTAAAAGCATAATGGTGTTTTATTGTTATGTAGTTATTCACATTATAATATACTTTAATTTTTCAATATACACTTTCATTTTAAAAATTCTCCGTTTCTTTCATATTTTTCCATAACCCTTCAAACTCCTTCCTTCTGTTGTAACCATTTTTAATCACACTAATCTGCATGTCTGTTACACAACACTTGTTCACATCTCATCTCCCACAAAATCCATATAGTTGTAATTATTTTATCCTATTTGTCCTTTTCTTCATTCTTCTTCCATTCCCGTATTTCCCACATATCATGTGTATGTTTATTTCTTTAAAACATTCATATCTAAAATTTCCCATAACATTTCACAAAATACATATACTCTCTTACATTTCAAAAACACATGTTCTGAGGTTTGCTCCATATATATATATATATATATATATATATATATATATATATATATATATATATATATAAAATAATGCAACTTTTCCTGCTGTACCTTATATTTCATGCATGCTTTTATTGCTAGCCTGTCTAGTAACAACCACCACAAAAATTCCCAACTTCATTGACATTATCAAACCTTCTCTGTCTTTAATTATAGACATTTATTTGAAATTCCAATTGTTCCTTTGAATACATATAGAAATTTTCTACCACCCCTTTCTCATACTATTTCCTTTGTACATTCCTTATTATTATTTTTTGGAATCATCTTCTCTGTATACTCTGACTTCACTGTTCTCCCCTTCATTCTTTTTGTTAACACTGCCTTCTATCCAAATATTTTCAGATTTTTTAAATAACGATTTCCCCGTCATTTCTTCCTTTGGTCTTTTATTTTAACACTCAGAAAAGATGTACTGTGCTCAAATATTCAACCGGATTATTAATTTTAGTGTACTATCCTTTAAACTACTGTACACTATTCATCTTTTTACAGGATTCAGCCTACATCCCCAAAACAAAATAAATCTAATCTCCAAAAAATCAGTGTTTGATTTTACTGAAAACATGCACACATTTCTGATATATGCATGATTATCTAATGACTATGAATTGATGATATATACAATCTTCTTACAAGATATCTGAAATGTCTTTCACCATTATGTCACTTTTTTCTTTTAAAACATTCTTTCATTTAACCATATTTACTTTTTGTGTATTTCATCTTATACTTTACAGACTCAAATGTCCCCTACCTTCACCACATCTCAAAAACCTTTACTTTTTAACTCTAGCCCTACCTTTGATAACTGTTCTTCTGCTTCTGTTACCACCTCTCTCAGTCATACATTTTTAGTATTATTACCAAATCATCTGCGTGAAATTTATACTGACAACTTTACATTTTATATATAACCAAAAATACACAGAGGTACCACACAATAGCGTCTTTAATAACACAAAAAAATAAATAAGAACAGCGGTGAGCGCTTTCGCAAAACTAATTGCTTCATCAGACTTTATGTTTTCCCTTATTACCCACCATGCTTCCTCATCTTTATATAAATACAGTAATTCCCCACTGCATATTTCATCATCAATGCAAGAATATTCCCTCTCGGTGGATGTGCTTGTTTAACTCTTCTCCCTAGTTTTATCCTTTTGGCCATCTACCCATTAACTGATCTTCTGAAAGTCTTCTCATGCATCACTTTTAAGACATTAATCATTATTTTTCCTATGCCAGATGCTCTTGGTATCAGCTAAACATGAGCATAACATATATTATCAAATAATTTTGCCACATCATATGACAAAACCTTACCTCTTTCTTTTCTCTACATACATAATCGCTTCTTCTATTATCAATATTTAACGTACTTGCATTCTCTGCACCACACCCCCACATACAGCACTTCCTCACTTCCCGAAATCTTGTTTTTGTAATATTCACATACAAATCTTATAGTCTGCATTTCCCAGTATAATCACCCTCCATTTCTTTAAAATTTTTGTGAGGCTTTTGCAAAGAAATTGAATTAATCCTTTATATATCTCTTTCTGTGTAACTGTCACATACAGCCATTCTTTAATTATCTCAACAAACATACTCATCTCATCCTCTTTCACGTTTTAAACATTATATGCTAATCCATCTTACCCAGGTATAGATGTATTTACTTTTTTTAAAATACTATCCATTTTCTCTTATCACCCTTGCAATTCTTCTGTCATTATTTTTATCTTTTTTAATGTTTTACTGTTTCTTCTACATCATTTGCCTCTCTATACATTTCCTCTACATAATTTGTCACAATTGTTATTACTTCCTCCCTCCTTTTATTTAATTTTCCATTTTAATCCTCTTCATGTACCACCCTACATTTGTTTTACTTTCTTACTCAAAAAGGAATAACTTGGCAGATACGGATATGTGGGAACAGAATAAACAAAAGACAATATAACGATTGAGAAACAGGAAACTCTTGATTACTGATAAGGACTGTAAGATTTAGGTTGTGAAATGTTTTTAGTCCATTTAGTTTTTAAAATAGGTCAGCTAGAGAGAATTTTTCTATGAGGGAAGAGAACAAGAGTTAAATGGGATATGATGATTTTTCCCAGAGTGATAGTAGGATTTTGGCTGCAGATCTTTAAGAAGAACCACCACTACACATAATAGTACATTTAGTACATTTAGAAGGTAACAGAAATTATTTTAAAAATTAATCCAGCATGAGGATAAAGAAAGATTTTACTAATATTGATAACTTCAAGTAGGGCTATAGAAAATAGACAAGGGGATAGCATTTACTGGAAAAAAATAGCAAATGAACCACACACAGAGACATTCATTATGAGCAAATAACTAGGGTGGGATGAGGTCAAACAGAAATTTCGACTGCAGGTTAGGTACTACCTTCCCTACCAGGGATTGACAACAGGCATACAAAATATTGCATGATGACTATAAGAGCCAACCAGAAACGTTTAGGAACATTTTGGAAAAGAGATTGGAAACTCAAAGTGGGAGGATATCTGTATGGCTCTCTAGTAAACAACAAAGTCCAGAAGGTTTAGGATTTTTGAATGGAAGGATTTGAACTGGTATTTTATACTGCACACAGACTATTTTTCTGTCTATTTAATTGTTTCATTGAATAGTGTGGTCTGTGTCTCTCTGTAGTTATTTATTTTTCTATTTAATTGTTTCATATACTACTGTGGTCACTCTCTCTCTCTCTCTCTCTCTGCTGTAAGTGGGGGCTATTGTGTTTCACTTCATTGATATTCAGTGTTACACTCTTAGCCTAGAGGGTTTCTCTGTATTTATAAGTGTTAGTCACATATCTTTAAATTTATTACTGCTCAATATCTGAGTTGTTTGGCTTCTGCTATATACCTACAATCAACTGCATTACTAGTTGAGTTAAGTACAAACTTGCAGTGTTAAAGATTGTACTGCATTTTATTTTTCTATTTAATTGTTTCATTGAATATTGCAGTCTGTGTCTCTCTGTAGTTATTTATTTTTCTATTTAATTGTTTCATAGAATACTGTGGGTTTTCTCTCACTCTCTCTCTCTCTCTCCCTCTGCAGTTAGTTTCCTGCCCTCCCTCCCTGTTCTTGTTCTGGTATTAATCTTGGTGGCTTTGGAATTGCCTGCCCCTCCTGTAAATTTGTGTTTGAACACTTCTTCTGGGTCTATATCATTTGCTCATTAAACCGAGTACAGTGAGATCATATTTTGACTTCAGACACTCCTACCAGTCTCATCCATTCAGCTGTATCCCAGCTCTATTCCAGTCTAGTGTCACCAGCTCATTCTACCTAACACAGAGAGAACATTTGTGAAGGGCAAGCCACTTAGGTCCTTAATTTTGAATTATCTTCTGTTTCTCCTTTCTCCTTTTCCACTTTACAAAAAAAAAATTCTAAGCTTGTTTCCTGCCTTTCTTGTAATTAGCCTAGTCCAGGCACAGATTTGCTGTATCCAGGACTGTTTGTAAGCTTCTGAGCTCCCCAAGCCATTCTGTGTTGGAGGGAAGCCTTCTAGCTTATCAGTGGGAGTGGTAAGCACTAGCTAGCCTATCTACCACAAGAGAGGTTTCTGGCCCAGAAATTGTAGTTTATTGGCCATTTGGGCAGTTTTTCCATTTCTTTCAACTTTCTGGTTAAAAAGCCCGTGTTTCCTCTTATTTCCCACCTTTCCTGTAACTAGTCTAGTCCAGATACAGATTTGCTGTATCCAGGACTGTTTGTAAGCTTCTGAGCCCCCAAGCCTTTCTGTGTTGGAGGGAAGCCTTCTAGCTTATCAGTGAGAATGGTAAGCACTAGGTAGCCTATCTACCTCAAGAGTGGTTTCTGGCCCAGAAATTGTAGTTTATTGGCCATTTGGCAGTTTTTCCACATCTTTCAACTTACTGGTTTAAAAGCCTGTGTTTGCACTTGTTTCCCATCTTTCCTGTAACTAGTCTAGTCCAGATACAGATTTGCTGTATCCAGGACAGCTTGTAAGCTTCTGAGCCCCCCAAGCCTTTCTGTGTTGGAGGGAAGCATTCTAGCTTATCAGTGGGAGTGGTAAGCACTAGGTAGCCTATCTATCACAAGATCCAGGTACAGATTCTTAGTTTTAGCACATGAATTTGCTTATTCGTGCTCAGCAGTTGTTCAGAACTTGTTGTTAGCACTAAATAAGCTACAAATTACTACAGCACTCAACCTTCCTCTTTACCTAGAGGAAAAAAGTTTTTGTACTTACTTTCCTCACTTGCTTAGAGAAAAACAGCTCTTATACTCACTTTCCTCACTTGTCTAGAGGAAAGTAGATTTTTATTCAGGCATGTCCAAGGGTCAGCTCCCAGTATTCTCTCCTGTCTATCTGATGAATCTGGGCATCTTGGGGCAATGTAACAATTGCGTCATGTACACAGACAACCCTCTCCCCCTACCACCCAACACCACAACCTGTGAGAGATGCACTTATCTAGCCAAACTGGAGGTAAAGCTCTCTCCAACCAAGACTGAACTTGACAGTCAAGAGGAGAAGGTAAACACTTGCACCACACCACACTCATCACATAGTCCCACTAAACCTACACCACCAAAATCCACACATAGAAACACAAAAACATTTGCGGAGGCTCCCAATAATAATCTGCTCAAGCAACAGAGACCTCCAAAGCAGAAACGCAAGCAGCCTCCACCCCTCCCAACACAACCCAAATGACACATAGCCCACAGACTCAATATGCCACTCACCCACAGCCCATGAGGCAAAACAATGTACCCAACGCACTAGTCATAGGTGACTCTATAGTCAGGCACACTGATGTCCCACTCACCAGGCTAAACAAGGAGAAGGTTACTGTCAGCTGCCTCTGGGGTGCCAAGATCTGCCACATAACCCACACACTCAGGTCACTCCACAAGTACAAATATGACTCTGTCATTGTCCATGTTGGTGTTAATGACCTGAGACATACCTCCCTGGACTACTTGAAAAGAGACATGGAAGAGCTCTCCAATCTTGTAGCCCAGGCAGGTATGACCCTAGCCCTAAGTAGCATCCTGCCATCACCCAGAATGATACCGCAGTACAAGGACAAAATGATTGACTTTAACAATTGGGTAAGCTTCTGGTGTCATTCTAAGGGAATCCAGTATCTGTCTGCCTGGGATGACATGGTCAGCAGACCACAATGCTTTGCCAGAGATGGCCTGCTCCTGTCACCCCTGGGATTCAGGATACTGGCTAAGGGTCTTGCCACCCCTATAGTGCCTTTATTAGGCAAGGTTCAAATGACAAATTTACCACCCTAACAGGAACAGGCAAGCAAAAACTGAGGGTAATGCTATTTAATGCTAGAAGTCTAAATTTCAAAATGCACTCACTCGAGGCACTACATAAAATGGGGAACATCGATATCTGTGCAGTGACTGAGACCTAGTTCAAGGCTCTAGAAAGCACCCCTACATTACCAGGCTATAACTCATACCACACTTTTCGGCCATCTAACCTGGAACAGAACACCAAAGATGGAGGTGTGTCCATATTCATTAAGGATATTCACACCTCCAGGCTAGTTGTGCATCATAATGCATCCGAGGTTATCCAAGTGCAACTAACTCTGGGCAAAACTGCAATCCAAATTGTAGCTTGCTACAGATCCCCCACCATGCCCCAGGATTTTCACTCCCCTTTTCTTGATATACTGGAAAATATTAGGGTTCAACTAAACACCCTAATAATGGGCGATTTCAACTACCCCACCATTAACTGGGAAAACTACTCATGTACCAACTCCTTCACTCAACGCTTTCTAAAATTCATAAATTCCAATACCCTGGATCAACTTATCTACACCCCCACCAGGGGCAACAATATCCTAGACCTAGTAATTAACAACATGAGTGACCAGTGTTCCTCACCTGAAGTCAACTCCTCGTAGGTCAGATCCGACCATAGGCTAATCACCCTAGATATCTGCATCCCGCCCCCACCCACCATTAAGGAAACCATGGTAAAAAATTTCTCCACAGCCAACTTCATGCTTCTTAAGACAGAAGTGGTGAACTTCATGACACCCATGCAGATGGACAATACAGTTACGACTGCTAAATCCTACACAAATGCACTCTGTAAGCACTTACACGAGTGCATGGATCGTACTATCCCAAACAGAACCAAGACGCTATCCTCCAAAAAAAAAAGCCAATCTGGTGGTCCCCTGCCATAAACAAACTCTACAAGAGAAGGAAGAAACTGTTGCAAAAGAGAGTAAAATCCCATGAGTGGAGGAGCTCCCTGGTCAGCCTCAGTAAGAAGCTGAGATCCCTTATAAAATCCTCCAAAGCTAGCTATGAAAACAAAATCGCCACTGATTCTAAGGGTAACCACAAAGCATTCTATATCTATGTTGAGTATCTCAATGGCAACACCCAGATCTGCTCTGAGTTACAGCACAATGGCACGAAAATTACAGAAACAATTGATATTGCCAACATCCTGGCAGATAGGTTCAGTGCTAACTTTACCCCCCCCCCCACACCCCCTAAAGGGTCCATATCTATACAGGAAGAATGCAGAGTCCCTGTAATCACATCTATGCAGGTAAAAGCTGCAGTCTCTAAAACCAAAAACACAGCATCCATGGAACCGGACAACATCCCAGGCTGGGTTTTACACAAACTTCAGAACGAACTGGCTCCCCACCTAAGCACCATCTGTATGATATGGATAAGGTCTGTATTCATGGACAAACTCAAAAAACCCTGTCACTCTACCCTGTAGTCTACCAGAATTCTTAGAGGTGACCTCTGTCTGGCATACAAGGCATCCTCCAACCCAGTATTGATGGACCTATTGCATATCAGCAAGTCAAAAGCCCTTAGTAACCTCTTCTGCAACATCAACAACATGGTTTGGGAGGACAGGTATATCTCACAGTGGATGCCACTGCTGATGAACAGATTCCCCAGCCACAAAAAGCTCATCCCTGTCTATATCCAAGTGCAACTTGTATCTATGGAAGGGTATTAGAAACTTTACCCCAGAACTGCCCCCTATACTACTAATGGACAGAGGCAACTCCTAAATGCTTAATCTCATGCTTGGGTCCCTGCAAATTATCTATGGCATGATCCCAGTTATTCTCATTAGGGGTAATATATAATTATCAGCCATGGCATGGGTAAGACAATTATCTATGGCATGATCCCAGTTATTCTCATTAGGGGTAATATATAATTATCAGCCATGGCATGGGTAAGACCAATCTATAACCACATGGGATAGGTTATTTCAAGCACCAAAAGGGAAACTGGCCAATCTTTAAATGGCCCACAAGAACAGCTAGCCTAGTACATAGCTATGAACCTATAATATAAACCAATAAATATTTACCCCTGTGTTGACATGAGTTCTTATTATAAACCTTATTAGGATTTATTAAACAATCAAACAATATAAACTGATCATATAACGCAAATTAATATTTCTGTATTAACAAGATCAGTTTTATGCATTATAGTCTACAATTACTTTGTTTCTTTTCATCTTATTAGCAGATGTTTATTTTTGACACAAAACAGTGACAATATTTATAAAATCTATAAATGAAGAATGTGACCTCATTTTTTTAATTCCTTGTAGTCATTTTCCTAGCCATTATTAAAAAGCTCCAGAAAAGTGGGAATTGAGACTTGGGTACATATCAGGGAATTGTAGCATTGCATAACACCAAACATTAAGTTAGTTTTTATTTATCACACAACAATGCTTGCAGAAAACATTGAATTTCCTACCAAAAGGATTCTAGAACTTTGCAGTCATAAACCATATGCTATAAATCTACTTCACTTAAGGATTTATACCTCCAGCAACTAATACATCCCCTTTTCTATATAATTACAAGTGGAGTGATACATTATCTATGCAGAAATTTCCTAGAGAATAATTTTCAAAATTGGGATGATTTTTTAAGGCTATTAAATCATTTTATCTTTTGTTGTTAAAGTTGAGCAGCTCATATGGACATAATCCTAATAGTTGTCGTTGATATAAAATTTGCAGTTCTTAATTTTATACATTTTTGATAAATATAATCTCACAAGTTCAAAATGAAACTAACTAATGGTAAAAATAAGAAATAAAAAATAATTACAATAGTGTTCTCAGCTGATAAAACTTTTATTAAAAGATGAGCACTTTTGCCTTTATTTAACCAAACTTGATCTTTATCTGGCTACTTTACTGACTTTGTAAAGCATAAACTATATAATACATTCTTATTCTCTTTTTCCTAGTTAGGGGTTGCCACAGCGTATCACCTGTCCACTCATGATTGGCAGTGGAGTTTTTACGGTGTCGAGTTGCCAGCCCAAAGCCCAACCTTCCACAGAAGGCACACACATGAATGCACTCATGCCTAGGGCCAATTTGGAGTGTCCAATCCACCTACAGCATGTCTTTGGGATGTGGGAGGAAACCGGAGCACCCAGAGGAAACCCAAATGACCAGAAGGAGGACATGCAGACTCCGCACAGAAGGCAACCCAGCTGAAGATTGAACCGGAGGACTTCTTGCTGTGAAGCGGCAATGCTAACCGCTGCACCACCACAGCTGCCCATATTGTATAGTACATTACTCAACTAAAAACAATTTTTTTTGTATGTAATTTTTCCATCCATTTAGTTTTGATAAGCAATGCACTCTCTGGGAGTTTGCATTACCATTAGTCCATTACCCATAAGCCAGTTAAAACAATCTAAGCACATTAAGCCCAGGAAACAAAGCCTGTAGAAAATCCTTGAAGCATTTAAGTGGAATGTTAGTCCACTGTTTTGCTGATTGCTTTTAGATAAGTTATAAAAGGATAGGTGGGGACAATTTTAAGGAACTAGCTGACCCCAGGCTATAGCTCAGCTTATCCTTGAACATTTGACCCCCTGGGAGATTTGGGGCTTGCCCTATTTGTATGAAATATGCTGAATATCTCTTGTTCCTCAGATTGAGAGAAATATCATAATGGATGTTTCCCTACCATCCAGCAAATGGGTGTGGGGTAGAAAGCTCCCGACTCTTCTAATGGGCTCTTTAGCATGCTTGCTAGAGGAGAAAGATCATCTCTACTCAAACAAATGTTCTCCAATGTTTTTACTCCTGCAAGTTCAAATTACCTGGCTGAGGGAACCCCAGGCAGCAAATAGATTTTTAAGGCAATACTTTGGTGTTGGGGGTATAAGCCCCACTCCACTCCACTCCACGTCTCTCCACTCTACTCCACTCATCAACCTAGCCCAATTTCCGCCCACCCCATATCAATAAATTTAACCTTAACTATCCTGTTCCACTTCTCCCACATACTTCCTCCCTTCACTCAGTCACATTTACATTTACCAGCACTCTCCATCTTAAAATATCCTAAATTACCCTAAATTCCTTCCACTACTATGTATTAAACCTTATATCCCCAGCTACCATAACTGTCCTTATCAATCACTTTATTCCATCTGGAGGAATCATTTATTACTATCCATTATGACACACACAAAAGACATTGATGTATAATAACAATCATTACCTCTCTCATCATAGTCGCTGTGAGTCCCAACAATTATTTGTATCTACTGCATATTAACACAAATCATCCTCTTTTCAATATTCTTTTGCTTATTGGTATTTGAATCAATTTCTCCTTCATCCAAATAATACTAAACAAAACTCAAATACCCAAGTCAACTTCTTTACCTCTCCCATTCATTTCTTACATGGTCATACTATGTCTGCATACCATGTAGCTAAGCTTAATTTCAGTTACTAGAGAATAAAATATAATACAATCCTATCTCCTACAAATACACCCTGCTGCATGCAATAGAATAAAAATAACTCTGTCCAAAGTATACTGTTTAGAGCTGGTGACATATAACTTAACCCTGTTCCAGTTTCTACCAATTATCATTTACCACCTTCCCTTACTCACTTTACCTTACCTCAGCAAAATCCTGAAGTTATCACAACTACTTCCCTTAACACTGACAAAATTGCTAAAAATAATTAGTCTTAACACTGGAAGCCTACGCAACAAATGGGAATGTCTAGAAGCATGACTTAATATTGATGAAGCACATATAATATGCTGAAACAGTTGAAGGACAACTACTGCTACTCACATCTCATTATTTTCCAGTACAATGTTTACTTTGTTAATAGATCAGGTAATAGGAATTGTGGTAGAGTAGCTCTGCTTCTTTGTAAAAATCTATTGGCTACAATTTCAGATGTAACTCAGTCTACAAGCAACTCTACCACCAGAAACCATAACTGGATCCTGATTCACCAAGCATTAGGTGGAATATATCAACACCCACCTGCATAGCCTATGTCACTCCCCCTTCCTTACTTTCTGCTCCAAAACTGCTCAGAGCTGTATACCAACTAATACAATCATCTTAGGTAGCTAACATAAATTCGACTTCTTCACCATCCCACCTCCTAAATAAAATGCTTTTAAACTGGAATTTGGAACACTTATTCAATGAACAGGTACAACCAAATCCACCAACAGGAAGTGGCTCCATAATTAACCTTATCATTGTCAACATAAAATGTAAATGCAACCAAGTTACAAAGCTGCCAAATATCCTGAGCTCTCATTGTCAAGCCCTGTCTAGCTGATCCTGCAAGGCAGAGGGGAAAAAACTCCACATACTGTTATACACAGACCAGTAACAAAACATCTACTAAGTACTCACCTGATTAGCATCTACAGGACGTCAAACTTATATGTACAAAATTTTAATCATATTCATGGCTTGCTTTTCTTTTAGTAAAATCAGAGAGAAAGCCTAGGAAGAGAGGAAACAGGATCCTGCAAGAAAACATCTTTATGAAAACTATAAGAAACTGTGCAAAAAAGTCTAGAACTGCCACAAATACAGCAAAGGCCATCTTCATAAGGAACAGATTGCATTTTCAGAAAACTCAGCGCACATTTGGTGAGAATTATTATTTACAGTTTGTTTACCAGGATAGTCCATTGGGCCTAGAAGAGCCTATTTTCAATGCGTTCCGAGGAGAAAAGCTCCATAAATATGGTATACAATAAAAACAATGCATTCACATTTCATAATGCAGGTGAAGAACAAAGATATTACATAGTGTAAAAATTTACAAAAATTTACAGTTTACAGTCGAATTCAGATAAAAATAAGAAAAATATCAGTAAATATTCACAAATAGATCAGTTAACACATTGGAAATATAACGGTGGTGGCAGAAGAGCCTTACATGTTATCTTAACAAGAGTTATTGTTGGAAGTGTTAAGTATTGATGTAAGAAAAGAGGGACAGTAAGAAAAATAGTGTAAACGTCAATAAATGAAGAGAAAGGCCAGTATGATGAATGAGAAGAGAGAGAGAGAGAGAGAGGGAGTATAAGAAACAAGGAATAATGTAGAGGGGAGTCATGTGGGGGTGAAAGCAGAATTAAAACTTCTAACTAAGAAAAGTACTAAATCCAAACATATTGGGAACCTCTTCAAGGACTGACAAACATTTGCTGATAACTATATAATGAATATAGATCCTTCCTAGTAAAAATCACAAGGGAAATATACAACTATTTCCATAACTTTAAACACATTCACCAGTACTAAATATAACACAGAACACACAAGCAAGCTCAACCCAGAAAAGCACACTACCATCTTATAGCTTTAAATTCTATTTTAGACAACTAACAGAAAATGTCAAAAAGTGCTTCTTAATTTAATTGAGAAAGTCTGTAGTAAATTCTCCAAACTACACCCATCATTCCTCAAAATGCCTGTACCTCACATAGCTAAGCCATTCACACATACCCTCAACCTCTCCTTAACATTCTTGTTTTTTCATATATCTTTCAACCATATTTATATTATACCTCTTCCTAAGAAGACCATTCCAAAAGAATGCAAATACTATGGACCAATAGCAAATCTATGCTCAATAGTTAAATCTCTGAAATCTAATTTACAAACAACTATCTGGCCAGATGAATAAATATGTGATGATTCACATGGCTTCAGAAATTCATTCATCACCATGACAGCATTGTATTCTACTGCAGATACGATTTTCAACAACATGAAGGAATCCAAACTAACAGGAGGCCTATTTGTATAACTAACAGGAGACCTAGTTGTATATATGAGAAGAGCTTTTGAAAGAGCATATCATAATCTGCTACTTTACAACCTTAGAAAATTTTAATTTTCTCCAAATACTATTAAATGATTTGACACTTACCAGCAAAACAGAGCATTTCCTGTTTATACAGGAAGTTGCCACTCTAATCAAGATACCATTAATACTGATGTCTTTCAGAGTTCCTTACTAGGTTCTCTTCTCTTCTCCCTGTTATTCATTAATTATCTCTCCACTGACCTAGACTAACTTAATATAATCATGTACACTTAGGATGATCTGCCTGGAGTAAAGGCATTAGCACCCAGCAACAAAAGTTGCGGACTGATTTCACAAAAATGATGATACTGGAAAGACAGGAATAAACTCCTAGTTAATGCTCACAACTCTAATGTAATGATCTTTGGCACACCTTAATGAGTTCCCCAAACCACTCTTATTACAATTAGTCCTACAGTAGGCAACATTCTTTCTGAAGAAGTTCATTGAATTAAAATGAAAGAAAGCGCTCAACTTATACTGGACTTTTGTATTTTCATTTGGTGTGTTTCCAGTATTTTTTATTTTTAATAAGTTTAGTTTGATGCTTGTTTGGTGGTTTAGTTTTTTAAACATTCTTTCAATAGTCACAGAACAGACATACCTAGGAATAAATCTGGACAAACTTTCTCACTAACAAGGGATGCTGATGGCATTATCAGCAAAACTTTACATGTAATAAGATTTCTAACCTACTTACACTCATAGGATGCAGGGACATAAAAATATACTTATACGCTATAATAGAGTATGACCACCCTCTTGTAACTCTACACTCCAGCTCAAATACAAATAAAACCCAAACAACTAGATTTGTGTTGCTACTGATGTTGCCAACTCTTAGATAAGTTCAGCTGATTGCCCATTACTCAAAGAGTAGATCTATGCATGATCTCTTAGCTTTTCAAAGGATTAAAAATTGGACAATGTCCCCTTTGAAAAGAAAACTGCAAATGATGCAACATAATTACAACCTGAGAGAAAGTCATAAAGAAGGTATTGACTTATTAGCCCTGGTGCTGTAGCCACTACAGGTGAAGAGGCCCATTTTATAAAATAGGTCCAGCAATTTGGAATCACCTCAACTGAAATAAGACAACCAACACAATCAGAAACATTCAAAACAAATTTAAAAGAGTATATCCTGACAACAAATGCTCGTACTTTCAGGACAATGGCTAATTGCAAGTCTCTTTCATAAATCAATACATTCATTGTACTTGCACTTAATTTGCTTATGTCTACTAAAACTGACAATGTTATCTATTTTCCTGCAAAAATATTTATTAACGTCTATTCTTTAATTTGACTGCATGCCTTTGTTTCGTATACTTGTAAATATATTTTGTGCCTTAAGGCTCAGATCATGGCTGAAAGGTGGCTATTGATCATAAAAGTCCTCATATTCCTCAGTCCATAGAGACTTTTTGCAGAGAAAGGCTGTTTTACTTGTGGCTCACATTCCTTTTCTAAATATATAACTAAAACAAATAATTTCTCTTCAGGAAATACAGAATAGGTTTTTGAAATTATATAGTTTGTTTTAAATTTGAGAACTGGTAATATGTACTACTGAGTGGGTCATTTATTTAGTAATGTGGAACTGTGATGCATTCGATCTGGGTTAGACATCTAGCCATTTTAAACAAGGCTGTCTCAGCACTTAAATGATATGAGCTGCAGCAGGGTGCAAACATTACGTTCTAATATTCTAGTATTTAGCTTTATTGGCACTTAAGTCAGTATGTGGTAGCACCAACAAATATAGCAGATGATAGCTTGATTCCAAAGAAAAATACTAAATTATCAGTTTGGGAGTTATTATTTTTTATATAAAACATTTTATTCATAGATTTTTTTCATGATATCATAATGTATAATTGTTCCATTAATATTCAGTTGTGATTCTGAAAAAAATATATTTTTTTTCTTCTTTTGTTTTTGCTTTCTGAATGGTGAAATTTGTTACAAGCCCTTCCTTTTTTCTTTAAACATGTCTCTTTTGATGAATATTTCAGCACCGAAGAAGATGATCAATTTTGGACCAAAAGTCAGTCATCTGCTTTTTAGGGATCTTACCAATAAAGTAGTTGTATTTTGTTGAACTGTTGCTGTCATTGTTGGCGTTGTACATTTGCCTTGATGTGCCCCAATGGTTCTGTGCATCCAGTTTTGATGGATTTATAGATAGCCAAATATGAATTTTCATTAGCACCTTTCACTAATAATCTCACTTAAAGTTAAGTTTCAAATGACAAGCAAATTTACAAAAGTTAAATAGTAGGAGCTCATAGCTATTCATGCTCTCTGTCCCTGGTAAATTGACATCTGCTTTTATTTTAAAGTTATTCTCAATGTGGGTTGCTTATTTACAATACGAGAAGCCAATTTTCTTGTCTATTTACAAAATTTAAGAAAAAGTACAAGGAGTATTTTCTTTTATTGTCATCCAGTATTAGTGTTTCCTTGGAGAAGAACTTTGATGTATGTTTTCTGAAATGTGGGCATTGTTATTTGGAGGTATATACATAAATGACTGGGATGGAGATCAGTTTTTTAGTAATTAGTCTAAGGAGACCTGTTGTTATTTTGGCCTTATCAAAGAATGGGGATGATATCATGAAAAGTAATTAGTTATAGGTTACTTTAGTATGGTAAAGCTATTCCTCCGGCATGCATTATTATATGATTGTGCCTAATTATATTATATGCTAGTAGGATAATTTCCCCATTCTTGATAGTTTAAGTCATGTCTCAGTTTTGACTTGTATTTCAGGTTTGTGTATGTTAATCCAGGCATGCAAGTCAGTGATTTTATAGTGTAGACAATGTGCATTTAGGTTAACTATCTTGAGTAATGGAGTGGTATTTCTGTGAGCTGCTTTATTATTTTTCTTGCACATGAGACATTGGAACTGTACTTCTGACATCATCTATTGGACCAGAATTAAGTTGCATATCCCTAGACTTTATTTATTTAACATTTGTTCACTGGGAAAATCCAGCTTGGAATGAAGCCAATTTTCAGCAGAGGCTCAGGGAGGAACTCTCCAGATGCATGTCTTCGTAACATTGGAGGAAATCAGAGCACCAGGAAGAAACCCACACAAATGCAGGGAGGACATGCAGACTCAACACAGAAAGCACCCCAGCCAAGAATCAAACCGGGGCACCTCTTCCTGGGAGGCGACAACACTACCACTACACCATTGCGCCATCCATACTTTAGGACATTACTTAGTAACAATAGTAGTTCTGGATGGGGCTATCTGGGATTCTGCTTTTATTTAAGTATATTAGCCTGAGATAAAAGGAGAGGCCATGTCTTTTTAAACAAGTGATATTTTGATGTCAGTAATGAGTGTTGTAGAAAATAGGAGAGAGAGAGAGAGAGAGAGAGAGAGAGAGATTGAGATTGTTGGATTTGACAAGGTATAAGGTAGCCCTGGTTCATGAATATTCTATTTTTGAAGAGGATAATGATAATCAGTGAGGTAAGCTAGTAGTAATATGGATAAAGAAGTTTTTGTGTGGTGGCAAAGCATTTTGCCTTGGTATTGTTTTTAGAGAATGAAAAAAAAAAACAATACCAAGGCAAAATGCTTTACCACCACACAAAAACTTCTTTATCGATATTACTCCTAGCTTACCTCACTGATTATCATTATCCTCTTCATTTTGCCTTGGTATTGTTTGTAGAGAATGATACTGCGGTGATGGTGCTGCGGTAGCGTTGTCGCCTCACAGTAAGACGCTGTCCTGTTCGATTCTCAGCTAGAGCGTCTTCTGTGTGGAGACATGTGTGAATGGGCGTACCCTCGTTGAAGGTTGTGCGTCAGAGCTGGCAACTCAGCATGTAAAAAATCTACTGCCAATCATTAGCAGACCGGAGTTCCGCTGTGGCGACCCCTAACCGGGAAAAGCCGAAAGACACAACAACATTGTTTTTAGAGAATGAATTAGATTAAATCATTTCAGCTGACTTCCTTACTAGTGGGAGAGATTGCAAGAACTTGCATTCGGAGGTATTTATAACAATGTACTTGTTAAGGAAGCAATGAGATTGCAGATACTTGTTGAGGAAGCAGACAGAGGTAGAGGGAAGGAGGTAATTTCTGAGGCAGCAAGCAGTGGTAAAAGGATGTAGAACTGTATGGGTGGGCAATTTGAGTGAAGTACAGTGTACTAATTGTAGGAAGAATAAAGGGAGACTAGTCATTTGGAAAAAATAGAGGATTGCCTGTTTAAGGTATGGCCTGATTTAGAGCTTATATAGATATCTATATATCTTTATGCCTATATATAGATATAGATATAGATATATAGATAGACAATGGGTGGGTGGGAAATGGTAATAGGATAGGGAAGAGAAACAAAGCCTCAGATAGCAAAGCTGAAAGCAGCAGGTTATACTTGACCAGGTATGTGTTTTCCTTAAGAAAACAATCTGTGAAAAAAATGGTGGCAGCTTGTTTGATGAGCATTTGTAGCACTTTGGATTGCAAAAATGTGACATTCTCACACAGAATGAGCTATTTCATTGAGGTCTGCCCAGATATTGCAGTCATTAATTAATATTGTATTTCTCATTGTATTGTGCCACAGAGGGATATACAGTAGTGTCTGTGTGTGTGACTGGACATCCAGTGGCAGTTCACTGATCTTGTTTGTATCTACAGGACAAACAGAATCAACCTAAATGCAAGACAGGGAGGACCACCTTCAGGTCATGGACAACAGACATCAGTTTGATCATCAAACAGTTAAAAATAAAATCTTAACATCCACACAGCTAAAACACAACTTGTGAATTTCTGCCTAGAGACTTTTAGTTTGCAGGAGAACTTGACTATAGCAAAGCTAGACAGTTGCCTGTGAAAAAACAAACAATCCTGATGGTAACATTCAATTGATCTGTAAGGTAGAATAAATATTAATGAGTAAGATATAAATATTAATGAGCAAGATATAAATATTAATGAGTAAGATAGCTGACAAAGTACGTAAATGAGCCTAATGCTTTTAACTATGGTATTAGCAACCAGAATGGGCAAAATGTTACAGTAAAAAATTACACTATGCAATGTTCTACTTTTGCCTTCTGCTGCTAAGGTTAACAGCATATCAACTGATCATGTACTTAGAAAAATAAGTTATTTTAGGTCAGGTTGCCCAATTAAGCCAAATGCAAGCCAATCATAAGCACCCTCCTGACTATTGGATTCATCCATTCCCCATCACTGGGCACAGGTTAGCTGGGAGAGGTCATTATTTAAGTAGTCATTGGGGTGGTTTAGATTTTCTTTTTTTTTTTTAACATGCTGGTCTTAGCACCCTACATGCACTTTAGCAAGCACCAGGGTGAGGTCATGCAATGGGCTAACTATGGAGGCCCATCCTGTCACTTCCAGAAGGGGTTTCCCTTAAAAAATCCACTCAATGAAGCATGAATAGTGGTTTCCCTGGTCTGTACCAAGTAAATTGCACCTACTCATTTTGCCCATAACTCTCCCTGCCCCTGGCATATATGAGTGGGCCATGTAGCATCAGGCAGTTAAAAAATAATATCTTGCATATGTACAGGTAAGCCTTAATTTGTGATTTTCGGCCTACAGGCTTTCAATTTAAAAAATGTTAAGAGCAGCGATTAAAAACAATGACCCTAAAGCTAATTCTTTAAAAGCAATACATTTCTTAATAAAGTTAGCGGTATAATGAATTATGAAGAGACTTTTATCTAAACCAGTTTGTTACATGTTATAAAATACATACCAGGTAATTCATTTCATGAGTTTCACTCAAGTTAACTTTCTTGACATCCATTTTGAGAACGCGGGAGAGACTACTTATGGTCACGGACCTGTTCATAATGTTTTGTTATACATAATTAATATTTCATGAGGGCATCATTGCTACTTTTTGAGAGGGTAGGACAAAAAACATTTACTGCTTGCTGTTTTCAAGAGGCAGAGATATGGACCACAGCCATTTATTTTCTTAGTTGTATCCTTTTTTCTCTTAGAGGTTCTCTGCTTTGTTTTATTTCTTCCATCTGGGAGGAGTTCATACAAGCTGCTCCAATCAATGCAGAGCTTAAAACAAGCAAGAAAATGCATACAAGGCACATATAACTTCAGTAACTTAACCATGCTATCTGAAGAAATGATAAAGTGATGTTACATCCTTTTATCTTGCAGGTAGCAGTGTAACGTCTGTATCATGTATGTATCTCTGGAAATGGGGTTATCATCATCATCATAATCATCCAGGTATGGTGCTCACTAAACATTGATTTCAATATTTTCACACAAAGCCTAATTAGTAACGTCAGGGGAAAGTTGTTACAACTTCTAGAGTTAGTTGATATGAAATGTATTTTAGCTGAGACTAGCATTTCTTCATCAGTGCAGTGCTTGCAAACTGTGAGGTTCATATCTAAGACCCTCCCTATAACAAGTTTTGAACAAGAAAGGTCCTTATACATGATAACAAGTACAATAGATTTATTTTTTTCTCTTTTTAAAACCATAATCAGACTGCTTTGGACATTACATTCATCTTTCTGGGCCAAAGGCAATTTTTTCTGCAATTGGTGCAGTGGGTTGAGGCTATGATTTGTTAACAATTTGTTTCCCTTAAGCAGGGTTTGCTTCTGTCAACATCCATTTGCCAACTGTCGTACTCAGAGTAAGTCACTTAGACAGTGTTCCTGATTGAGCTCAGAAAGGGGATACTTATATTGAGTGATCTTAACTCACTCTTTTTTTTTATCGCTAACAAAGCACTTTTTGTCTTGGAAAATATTTTGAACATTTTTCATAACTGCCATTAAAACTGGTGAGATGATATAGTTTAATTATTACTGGGCTAAAAGAGGAATTAGAAAACAGAGATACTATATCTTTTCTTTAAATGTATTTGCCTCAGGTACTGATAGTAAAATTTATGTCTTTTAACTTTGTAAGATCTTACAGAGTCCTCAAAACTGCTACAATAAATCCAAAAAAGACATTATTGAATATCTTCTAGATTTAATGACAGGTATCTCATATTATGTGCAGGCACTGAATGCAAATAAGTAACTGTTTTAAATGGCAACAGAAGAACTGCACCTGCGTATTCAAAAACAGTATTAAAAATTAATTTAATGTGATGTTAGAAGCATAGGTCTTAACCTCTTACTGCAGGAAATCTGGACAAAGCCTAAAATAATGGGGGACAAAAGCCCAAAAATAGGGACAGATTTTAAATATTGATCTTATAAGCTTAGAAATTTGCTAGAATAACAGGTTTCATGTTAGCATGTATTTTCTAAATGATATAAAGTTTGAAACGCAAATGTATATCATTATATAGTGACTTCATTCCTGAGTGATGTATCAGAAAATCAAAAATTTTATGAGGAACAGAGCAAAAATATGACATAAAATGCTGGACATTCTGCGATAATCTGGACAGATGAGAGACATGGTATGATGGTACTTTGCAGTAAAGGCATGAGACAAAAATTTTCAAGAAAACGAATCTGTAGTGTTTAAAGCAAAACATAAGGTTGTGGTATTCTGAGCAGTAAGTGAACTTTTCAAAGTAGATAATTAAGTGAACTTAGAATCACATTAATGTACAACACAACAAAGTCCATGTTACACTTTAATATTCGGAGTGCCTAGTGGTCAAGGTAAATTTGTCATTAAAGCCTGTAAATTACCATTTAAAAATCCATTTATGCTAACTAGAAGTTATAAATTCTAGCCAGCCTTTACTTTGGAATTGTGTTAACATTTGCCTTATTCTTACAAGACAAAAGTCTATACCCACTCAAAGATAATTATATTGAAAAACCACTATAGAAGCATTGAGTTTCAGAGCTAATTTGGCAGAAACAGAAATACTAAGTATCAATAAATTGGCTAAAAATGTTGGACTAGAGATTGCACTAATCCCTTTTGAGTATGGGATCAGAACAATATCTTAAAATGACATATTAAAAACAATAGAATTAAATCCAAAAACTGCTTCTTTTTTTTCATAGCAGAATCACCTTAAATTATCCAAACTAGGTAGAATATGAGGCTTTGCAAAGGCATTTCCCCAAAAGTCACCTGTCTTGTTTCTGAATTCCAGTCTACATCTTGAGTACAACAGTACAGTTCACACTTCAAAGATAAGCTGAGCTGTGCTGCTCTGCTATGAAGTGATTCATAATGGTCATGCACATTCTGAGTAGCAAAATGTAAAATTAAAAGAGAATATGCATGACTATGAATCATTTAGGTGAGTAGATGAGCAGTTTGAACAACGTGTCAGGTAGAGCTTTCGACCTGCTTGCACTAGTAAGTAGTGCAGGTGCTGACCATACACACTAAACAGATACACAGATATATACAAATTGACAAAAAAAGGAAAATACATGCCCCAGGATTCACGAATCCTCCATGTAAGACTAAAGTAGTCTTACACGGAAATGCCAGTCTAAAAGTAAGACGGCAGCGCGCCATGCATATTAATGAGGGCACGCTGCGTCAACTCAAAGGCTAACACAGAGCATGCACAAGTGCAGGGGGCATGTCGGACTGCCAAGCAGTCTAAAAATCCATGCCCCTGCAAGTCTCTCGATTGGGAAATGTCAACTGACATGAGCGAGTCCGCTGAAATGTGTGCATACCCAACACTACACTCCCCCACATTCTAAACCCCTGTACAATTATAAAATGTAAAACTTTAAATTTTTTTTTTTATTATTCCCGATATAGCTGCCCGTATTTGCACGTGTTTGCGCGGGTTTGTCCATTGCTTAGCTACAGTTAGCAGTCAAGACATTGAAGTGGATAATAAGAAACGTATATGCAAACTAAGCAAAATAGCAATAGCATAGTGGTAGAACCTTCGCACAAAGAGGAAGCATTCCTGGTTCGAGTCCCACCACTCCCCTTGTTATTTACTGTTGGAAATCTGTATATGAAAAGAATTCATGACATTTATCATGAAATTTTAGTAAAAAGCATTGAAATGGCCAATGTAGTAGTGAACGAATTTTATATATATATATATATATAAGAAAGTGAAATGGTTATGCATACTGATGAATGCATAAGTAATGTATCTTAAGCAATGTGAAGCACTGCTAAGCAAAGTTTACCAGTATTAAGCACATTTCAGTATAATTGCTCATAGCTTAGCACTGCTTTAACTAGTGCAATAGCTTTGCGCGGAGCTGCGCATCATGCCAAATTGCGCAAACAGAACATGTTTGCGCATAGCTGCGCACAGCACTAACTAGAGCAACGCTGGGCAACGTTGAGCAACGTAGAGCAACGTCAAGCAACATTGGGCAAAGTTGAGCAAAGTCAGCTAAACACAGCCACACCTCCTAGCCGGTCTGGCCAGTAGTAAAATAAAAGGCAATGACAGGCCTCGAACCTGGGATACTGTGCACCATAATCACAGTACTGAACCACTAAGCAATGACAGCTTTTCATATGCATGCACTTTCAACACACACATACATATGAATAGAAGTTTACCCATTGCTAAGCAGGTGTGCTTTCAGCTGAGTTTCTTCAAAACCAGCCAATCACAGATAAGTGCGGGAAATGAGGCATATTTAAGCTCCATAGGTGGGAGTACTTGCCATAACTGGTTGTAGCTCTCATCTGCAGTCAGCATGGTCGGTATTGGTGGAGAGGGCTCTCGATTTTGAGCGCAACATTGGGGCATTGAGGAGTCAAAAGTAATGGTTTGGCTCTTTGTCCATAATCATGAGGAGAGACTCCTGCAGGGCCAGTTCCAAGGCACCCAATACAAAGCGGAAGCCTGGAACCATCTAGCTCATGATCTCACCAGTGCCACAGGCATCCCTTGGACTGGTGAGCAGGTCAGACACCACTACTTAGACCTGAAGAGATGGAAGGAGGACCAACTGAACTAGTGGATACAGGATGCCCGTGGGATGGAAAATGCCCCACTACTGAGTAGGCAGCCATGGAATGAAGTATGTAAGAATTGCTATTGTAGTCTATACTATGGATAGGTATGTCTCAATATCACTTCATTTACTTCACAGCTGCAGGTGTCCCTGCTGCGAATCAGCAAGCCTATGCAGATAGGCTGTTAAGGCTGCGCCACCAGGCAGGTTAGTAAGTATTCTGCATTTATTGTTATATAAAATAAGTGAGAAAGCCTGAAAAAAAGTGTTGTAGCCCATTAATAAAGGTATAATAAGTCTTGAATAATTTCACTGCATGTACTGTTATATAAAATAAGTGAGAGAGCCCGAAAAAGAATGTTGTAACCCATTAATAAAGGTATAATACATCTTGAATAAGTCCTCTGCATGCACTGTTATATCAAATAAATGAGAGAGCCTCTAGAAAAGTGTGTTATGTAATTAATAAAGGTATAATTCCTGGAGTGTGTCCGTGTCACTTTCTTTGATATGTTGTTGCACTCTTGCATTATAGAAATAGTACTGTTGTATTAAGCACTGCCAACCCACACTTGGGTAGGCCCATATAAAGTGGATAAAGGGAGTACCAGTAGCTGTTAAGCATATATACAGTCCTCAACTGTTGGTTCATGGCCGGCATGTACAGGTTAATCTGGCACATGAGTAGCTTGTTATTGTGTTCCCCAAAAATGTCAGTGTGCTGCTAGAAATGTAGGGGGCTGTTAAAATATAACTGATAATGTCACCTGAACACATCTAGATATATAGATATATAAATATAAATATAATATATAAATACGTAGCAGTAGCATCTGTGTCCTGGACAGTTTGTATCTCAGATACAGGTCAGGTATATAAAGAACTAGCAAAACCCATTTCACAATTTAACGGACATTGCCTAGTGTAATAATACATGTAGGGGATATATACCTGCAGTCAATAGGAATGTAGTGTAAACTATAAGTATATATAAGTTGTTAATGGAGGTATCTTTTTGCACCCTACTGTAGGTGCATAAACAATGCAATTCCACACCTCAGTGGGTATGTCTAATCTCAAAACATTTGTTGGGACATATGTCCTATTGGTTTATAAATATCTGCATTTACTTTGATGCATGTGCCCTGTTCAAATACCACAATCTTGGTGGCCTGTTGCCACCAATTAATCCTGCATGCTGTTGGAATGTCCACTGTTGTTCTATATATGCATGTGTTATGCTTGCTGTTCACCTGTTGGAACTCTGGTGAGTTGGGTTAATGGGAATACTACTGCATGCTGTTACAACTAATTTGGAATGATGTTGGCTGTTACCAAACCATATTGTCATTAAATCCTCCTAAACATAGAACGTATGGGAAGGCCAGTCCCAGCGGACCCACCTGTCCCACCTCAGCTGGCGATGGCACCTGGCAGCAGCAGGTCTGGTGCCCAGCCCGGGACTTCCTCCTCCGTTGGGCCTGTGCCACCTTCGGGTGGAAGCGCTGCAGGGGATGGGGCTCATCCCCCCATGCAAGTGTGGGCAGAGGAGGGCCTCCTCTCACCCTCCGAATGGTCCGGGCTGTGGTGTGTAGGGAGATCCAGCGTTCTGTCACTGATCCTCTACGCCAGCTTGAGGCACGAGTGGCACGACTCACGTGTGAGCCTGCCCCTCCTATGCAGCCCCCAGCACAGCCACCCTCTGGTCTGTGAAGGTGCAGTGGTGACTGCCCATGGGTGGGGATCTCAGTTCCACTTTCACCATCTGTGGGCTCATGGGCTTGCAGTTTCCAAACATCCTTCCCCTTCAATGTTGTTCACCCCCACATGTGTCATATTCCACCCCTGTATGCGTCTTGTTTGTCCTGTCTGTTTACCTACCCAACCTACCTCCCCAAATATACCTACATCCCCTACCCCACATTCCACTCTCACCTGGAAAAAGAAAAAAAAAAGGCAATCTGCTCCAAAAAAAAAATATGCCCCATACATAGCTGCCCATTTTACACACATGTCTGCTGGACATATAAAATGTAATTTAATTGGCAGTACAACATACTTTGTTGTCCTCACCCCTCTCTCAGGGGTGGAAGGTTTCATATTTCCCTCCAAAATTATTGCATATGCACAGCTGTTGCTGTAAAAGAAATGGACAGCTATGGTCCTTCCCTACACCCATCCTGCACATCTCGAGCTGTTTTCCCTACTGTCTTCCCCTCTTTGTGCCCCTTTTTCACCACTGTCCTATCTCCCCATTTGCTTTTCTTTCAAAGAAATGAGCACGAGGGTTAGCGGGAGTAAGCACTTTTAAGCAGTAGTTACCGGGTTTGAGCGAGTGAGCGCTTGTGTGCGCTTAGCTAAGCAGTGCTAAGCTTCATGCAAACCCGCGCAAACCCGCTTACAACTGCTCAAAAGTGCCTTAGTCACCCTGCATGTGAGGGCCCTTGTTCTGCTCAGCAGCAAAATAAAACACCTCTGTCAGTCTCGAACCACAGACCTTGGACACACTAGACTGCATGAAGTACCACTAAGCCACAGTAGACATACAGCAGGTTGTTGCTGAAATAGATATATCATGCATCAGAATGAGTGAATGTAAAGGAAAAATAGGAATGCCATAACACAAAACCTGTTCTGTGGAACTTTACCAGCAGTTGTTGTGGAATTGCATTACATGACTGTGATAAGAGAACCAGCCATTCTAGCAGTAAATTATGTTACAGCAGCACTTTACAACCCCCACACAGTATCATAGCAGGGCAAACAGTGGCATATCTAATTAGGGCAGAGGACATACATCCCAACTGTGACTACATTTCAGGGATGTCCCTAATTTTGAAACATATGTTAGCTGTGTCCCTCTGAATCCCCTGAAAAGTACTGACATTAGGCAGAAAGGTGGGGTATTACACCTAATGAATAATGACAATATGTAGGAGTTAGACACCGCTTGTACTTCAGAAAAGGTGTAGTAATCCATATGCACTGGTTCTCCGGAAGTCTCCACTTACTGTCTCTAATATTTTGAAGGTGTACCTCACTTTTACCTACCTTTACCTCACTCTGTTCAAATATGTACCTGAGTGTTTCAGAGGCCTGACCGAGGCAGAAACACACAGGCATATCAGCTTTTCTGCTGTTACACACTGTGCAAATAGCATTGGAAGGAGTTCCACAAGCATACCCTTATGTAGGAGTACAACACTGAAATAACAAAGGATGTAGCCATGTACTGGTAGCAAACAACTGTAACAATGCCATTGTACCAGTGCTGAAAAGACTTGTGCGTTGCACAGACAGAGAATAACAGCCTAACGTCTGGCTACCATTTGGATAGGTCCACAGTTGGGAGCTATGCAGACAGACTACTTGCCTTGCTAAACTAACAGGTACACAGCAACCCTTTAAGTCCAGCAAGATAACATTCACACAATAATACATAATGCTCTCTGTATGTCTGAATCCCCACCCAAATGTACAATATACCTGTGTGTTCAGGGTCTACCAAGGATGTAGGTAGGCATACTCAGTACTGGAATTGTCCAGTTTTCTTGAGCATCCTGTGCTAATGTGAACAATAAAAAAGCACAAACTGTGCAGAAGTGAGTACATTAATATTCACAGTATAGCAGTTCACAAACAGTTCATGTGCCAAATGAATACATCTCAATAGCTACTTTTGTATGGCAGTTAATTGTATAAGTAGAAAAGAAACTACATACTTCCATGTATCTTGTGTTAGCATTTGTAGGGGTGAGTACAATTCTACACTGACAACTGTGTACTGGAAGTGGCAAAATTCAGGTCTGAGTACAACAATTAAATCACTGGCTACACCCCTAGCTTCAGATATAAGAACTATACCAACCTTCTGACTTAAACAATGGTGTCCACAGCAAACAAGCATGGGCCCCACTTTGGAAAGCTTTAAGGGTTACGCCTACCTGACGTAGCAATTTATAGCATTGGGTTGCTATGACAGCGAGTACTGCAATTACCACACAGTAGGCTGCATGCAATTACCAAATGGTGGCCAACAATTGGTGCAGAGGCCATCACATGCACATGTGCAGATACCTATAAAAGCAGGCTGTACTTGCTGCCCACACACACAATCATTCCATTGCAGATAATGAGAGAGAGAGAGACAGAGACAGAGACAAAGAGACACACATCCACATCAACAGAAAAAAAAAAGCCAAAGACACACAGAATGTAATACTACCAACACATACAAAGGAAAGGTATGTAACAGATATGTATTTACTGGCATGTAGTAGATGTTTTTGAAGAGTACTCTACATACTTTGAAACATCCATATGTGGCAGCAGTATGTATCTATGCACAGATGCCCTGCATAACTACTGCTATGGACAAATCAGTGTGTAGCTGTGTGCAGTGGGACATAACTGTGACATATGTAGCTCAGCATTAAATGTCAAACATCTGATCCATGTTATCTGTGTTCTGTACAGTAGTGTGGACAATGGCTGTTTGGGGGACTAGCGCATACAGCTATATAAACATGGATGTGACAAAGTAACACATGCATGATAGTCATATTAACGTGTAGCTTAGCAGTGGCAACTGCTGTACTAGGCTAGTATGCTAATCTAGCATTTGCAGCTATATATACACCCTCTAATATTACTGTGTGCTCACATGTGATACCTGTTCATGTTGCAGCAAGGCCCAACAGGTCAGCCGTGAGGTCCAGGGACTTTCAACAGTGTGGACCTTGTGTGTGTATGGCACACACATACGGAAAGATATATCTGTGTCAGATATATTAGCATACTACATGTGCATAGAGCAAGGGACATACTGCAACTGTTTGTAAATGGTGGTCATATATATGTTGGTGAAGGTTGTTATTGTCATATTTGTATGTAGGTTGTAGACAGCATGCAGTGCTGGTATATGACATGTGGTGGTTAAACGCTCTGGGTGTGATTTGTTAGGTTTTCAGTGTTGCAGCCAGTGAGGCCTGCTAAAGCTACATGGGCTGAGAACACCTTCAATGCATTTCGCACAAGACTGTGCAATATTATTACATAACTGTATACCTCACATCCTTCACATAATTGATATTCCCACCATGAAAGGTGGACTGTATATGTGCCTATATGTATATCTATATGTACACCAATGGATGTTTATATGTATGTGTATATATATATATATATATATATATATATATATATATATATATATATATATATATACAGAAAGAGAGAGAGAGAAAGAGACAGAGTCATATTTACTGCGACAGATGCCTGGTGACAAAGCCATGGCCTTAAGCTCAATGTCGAAAATGCATTGGCATCCCTTTTGGTAAAAACTCTGTACCCATGAACTACCACATAGGTGGTAGTCAACTTAACACTGAAAGTGTGATAAGAGACCATGGGACACAAGTGGACAGTAGTCTCCCCTTTGATAATTACAGTGCCACACTAGTCATGTAATCTGTCTACATGGCACACCTCATCACAAAAGGTGTGTCATCCAGGGAAAAAGATGTCAGTGGCCCCCTCTACTCATCACTCACAAAACCCATTATAGAGTACAATGCCCCTTTTGGTATGTACCTCACAAGACATCTACAGCAACTGGAAAGGCCACAGACATACCTCACAAAGAGTATTACTGGCCTCAAACAGATGCCCTATGCAGACCGTCTCACAAAACCACAGCTACACTGTGTCGCATACCGCCTACCCAGAGGTGACCTCTGCCTATCATACAAAGCTATGTCAAACCCAGAGCTGTTGGACATGCTTCACGTAAACAGATCACAATCCCTATGAGCTACACGCTCTAGGGACCTAAACCTTGTCACCTCAATAAACAGAACATGCTGGAGGGATAGATTCCTATCTCAGAGACATCCCATACTCTGGAACAAACTACCTATCAATAGCAAACAAAGCTCCTCAGTAGCACTCGTCATGAATAATCTTGATGATTGGATGGGGGATAGGAAATACACCCCCGGAATCACCTCTGTGGCTCTGCTTGACAGGGGCACATCAAATGAAATTACTTGGGTGTCAAAGGCCAGGGTACCATCTGGCTAGGCTTCTATAGGCCCTAGGGCCAATAGCCTATTACCTACCTATGAACCAATACACACCCACATGTACTTGTTGCAATAATTGCTATGTGAGGTTGACTGAGTGTGATGGTGAATGTGTCACAGTTGTGTATATGTGGGATAGCTTAGTGGGAAACTTTTTCTGTCATGGTATTATGTGTCCTAGCTCTGATCCCAGCAAAAGATGTGTATGCTATTGCTAGGCAGAAAAAGCGGTATGGCATACGGTTTGACGTAGTCCCTTGGTGTTAACATGGGTGTGCCATTGGAGGCTAAAGCAATACATGTATGCTTATTGATTGGTACTGCTGGTGAATCCAAATCCTGTATGAACTGTAATACTACCTGAAGCTGTAGGCCTAAACAGCACAGTATGGTGTATGTCCACCTTGCTTGAAACCACTGTTTTGTGTGTTCCCTGTAGTCCTCACAGATTACATATCTCAGGCATAAGGTTTTGTAAGTACTGACACACAGTACTGTATGGTACACACGTAAAGCTCATCTGGGTTGCCATACCTTTGTGTCTTGTATGTATGACTGATGTGTGTGTGGGTATGCCTGTAACATGCCCTCTGTCATATGTGTGTTACAGGATATAAGTGCGTATCTAGCAACATGTATAGTCTAGTACAGCAGTATGCCACCTATATTCACGAATGTGCACATATTTTAGGCAGGGGTTTGCCATCAACAACTAGTGTGGTATACTGGTAATACTGTAACCAGACTTTACAATCATTGCAATGGATGCCATATTTCTTTATGCATTAGCTTGATATATACCTCCTGTGGCTAGGTGGTGCATTGTGTCGCATACAGTGTGCCATGTACTGTTGTATAGTCTTACATAGTGGTTTCTCTGTGTTGCTGTGCAGAACATGGTTTAATATATAGAGCATGCCAGGCACTGTCAGGCAGTTGTGGGTTGAGCACTGATATGTGGTATTGAAAGTGTGTATCCTCTGACAGACAATAGATTGATATTTATGGCAGTTCAGTGATATCTGTACTGTAGAATGTTGTGTGCCACATGACTTGCTCACACATATTGTTTCATTGTCTTCCAGGGTTCATGGCCCACCATCGCAACCCAACCTATAGTCCTGCTGAGGATGAAGTCATAACAACCAGTCTGGTTCAGCACTACACACTGCTTTTCTCAAGAACCAGCCAGGACCAGCATGAGTGGACTGCACTGTGGCAAGATGTTGTTCGTAGGGTAAATGACATAGGCATGCATAACTGTTCATATGAGCAGGTATGCCATCACTGCAGTGATTTAGTTAGGCATGTCCGGCAGAGTGCGTCTGATGTCCGTAGAGAACAGCTTGCCACAGGTGGTGGGGTTACCATCCACCCCCCCTCACCAGAGTGGAGGAGCTGCTCCTGAGCCTGGTGGCTCCTGGCCAAACAGCAACAACAGCAGATATGTATCATCATGGAGGCCGGAGCCACCCAGCAAGTTCACACAGAGCATGCAGATAACATGGCATGTCTGTAGACTACTGTTACCTCTATTGGTAGATCATGCATATGTGAGATGTGTACTGTGTAGTTAGAAGATGTGGAGCCTGGTGTTGTACAATACTGATAATTTGGAACATGATCTGTAGGCCTGTGACTGTCAACCATTGTACTACTGTAAGATTGCAAACCCACAGTAGCAATGCCACAGTTGTTGCCACTGACAAACTGTCTCATATCATTGTAGGTCCCTCTGGTGTGACAGTAAGGCAGCAGACCCATGCTGGTGAGTGTGTTCTACCTTTAACATTGCAAATAAAATGTGCATGTCATAGGTGAGGTGTAGGCCATGTACACATGATACACACCTACGCATAATGCATGCTGTGCATGTTTGCTGTGAGACTATGCACATCTCAGTAACATGAGTAGCTGCCTCAAACACATGCAATACACAGAGCATCCCAAACAATTGTGGCTACACTGTAGTGGACATTGGATAGGCAGAGTCGATACATATGCGCACAACATACACAACTTTGTCATACGCAGTACATGTTAATATGCTACACATGGCATATTCAGACACCCGCTGCAAGGTCACACTCCAGTATCCCAAATGTCATCCACACAGCACACATAATATACCTGAGGGGTAGAGGCCTATCATGGGGCAGTGCAACACTCTTCAACACACAACACATTCATGTTAGGCAATGCTCCCTATTGGGCACCTTACAAACCCATGTAACAACTTGCTGTGAAATGGTGAATATAGCCATGGTACTGCAGTTCAGGTACAGCATGATAGGTGCCAGTCTGGCACACATTAGTAGCCTTGAGTGACCACGTGATGCTGCATGATGATGGCTCATGGTACTACACCCAATCCAGTTACATTAACCACAGTACTACACATAGCATTCATTGCTATACACCTCAATGTTGTATGTGTGTGCAAACATATGCACCTATACACAATATGCATAGCAATCACCATTTGCACAAAGTGACACATATATGTCTTGTAATGCTATTGAGTGCATAGGTCACATGACACACATTGGGTATGTGTGATGTTTAATGTTTAATGTTGCAGTTGTGTTGTAGCATGCCATGTCATGGTTGGCACTGGCATGTCCACAATATGTTCTACACTCACCATAACTACTGTACAATGGCTATGTTGAGCAATGGTATTCCATCAGGTATACATGCACCACTCATCCTGTGTGTATACATAGCATGCATGAGCTAAGCGGGGGAGTGGCCTTACTTTACAAATCCCAACTACAGGTAGCCTTAACTGACTCCCTGCCCCCCTCCCCAGTCAATGCTGAAATACTCTGTACCAAACTCCAAGTGAATAAAAACAAAGCCATTTACATAATATGCTCCTACATCCCTCCAGGCAATAACTCAAATACACTGGAAAATATTCTTAGCTGGGTCTCCTGTAGCTTTCCTCAGGAAACCATAATCTTAGGAGACTTTAATATTGATTGGAACTCCTGTATCTCTCCCAAACCTACCTTTCACCTTAATCTCTTTAACTTTCAACAAACCATAAACTCCCTACTAGAATACACAAATCTACCAATAAACTAGCCATTCTAGATTGGATACTAATCAACAACAATCCCCTCTCTTATAAAACTGGAATACTCCCTGACAATATCAGCGATCATCTCCTCACCTACATCACTAAACAAAAATACAACAATCCCAAACAGGCTACTTATCGTACTGTACACAACAAAACTAATTTTAACCTGTCTTCTTTCCGTAATGAACTCAAAGAATATAACTGGTCGGCTCTAAAACACCTCCCAATTGATGAAGCAGTTACCTATTTCAACAACACCTTCCTACAAATTCTCCAGCATCATGCACCATCCCGATTAATTAGAATAGGCTCAAAAGCAGCCCCCTGGCTTTCCAAAAAAAACAAACAAACAATGCTAGCTAGAAATAAATTATGGACAAAATGGAGATCCTCTAAAAACCCATCTGACCATCAAAATTACAAACACCTGAGAAATACAACTAAGAAACTCACCTACCTGGATAAAAAGAATTACTACCTTCAGTATCAACAACACAGAAATCAAAACCCCAAACATTTCTGGTCAGGAATCAATAAACTGCTCCATCCAGGGAACACCAAAACACCTACACCAGCTAGCCTAGCTCAGACCCAACCCAATATAATAGCAAACACCGTCAACAACTTCTTCTATGAAACAGTCACCTCTCTAGCAAACACCATGACTCCCCCCTTCCCTTCAAATAACCTCTCCTCTAAACAGCATCCCTACACTAAAATTTAATACAGTCTCCACAACCTACATACGTAAGTTACTCTCTAAACTTAAACCTTGCACCCCTTCAGCCGACAAACTACCAGCTGAATATCTGCAACTAGCTGCACATGAACTAGCTTACCCAGTCTCCATATTAATTAACAGAACTATAACCGAATCCACTATCCCATCCTGCTGGAAAATCTCCCATATCATTCCCCTCCACAAAGGAGGTAACTCCAACGAACTTTCTAATTTCCGGCCAATAGCCCTTCTATCTCCACTATCTAAAATTATGGAACGTTGCATTCACCATCAACTCTTATATCATCTCTTGCAAAATAACCTACGTAGACTCACAACATGGTTTTAGGCCCCACCACAGTACTTCCACTGCCCTTCTCTCCTTCACAGACGTGATCAACAAAAACCGCAATAACAACCTTTACTCCTCTGCACTTTTCCTTGACCTCTCAAAAGCTTTCAACATGGTTAACCATCAACTTCTCCTAGATACTTTAAAATCCCTCTCACTTGATTCATTAGCACTACAGTGGTTTGACTCTTACTTGAAAGATAGAAAACAAGCAGTCCTCTGGGACAGCCATCTATCCTCTCAGCTCCCTGTCACTATCGGTGTCCCACAAGGCTCCATCTTAGGCCCCTCCTTTTCTCCATATTCATAAATAACCTACCTACTTCACTCCCAACATCCACTTGTATACAATATGGATGATTCTACTCTCATCTGTTCTGCTTTATCTCCAGAAAAACTCCACTCCTCCACCCAAAATGTCTTTACAGCAGCAGAAAAATGGTTCCATCATATCTGTCTCCTCCTTAATCCCAAAAAAACAAATTACTACTCTTCACCCCACCCTTAAATCTGCCCCTATCTCATTTTCCATTGTGTCCTGTAATGGCACTATCATTACCCCTGATAGTTCCACTAAACTACTGGGCGTCACTATAGACAATCAGCTAAGCTTTGACTGCCACATTGATCTGACTATCAAGACTGTTAATAAAAAAATAGGTGCCCTCTATAGACTAAAGCCCTTTCTTACTGCTACTACCCGAGTGTCTCTTGCCCAAACTCACCTCATCTCCACACTATTGTATGCCTCTCCATCATTTATCAACCTCTCTAAAGCTAACCTTCAAAAACTCAACACAGCATACCATAGTATTGCCAGGTTTGCCACAGGTTCCCCATTCCGTCGCATCACTGTCTCAATCTAAAACAACTTAATTGGCTAGAACTTCAGAACATAATACTTCTACATCAATTAGTCATAACTTATAAAATTCTACATTACCCTCCAATACACCCATACTTAATAACCTCATCACCCCATATAAAAATCTTACTTCCCTTCGCTCAGCCAGGAAGCTTCTAGTAACTACTCTCAAATCCCACAATAAAGCAGGTGACTCCTTATTTGCCAATACTGTAGGATCATATTGGAATAAACTCCCCATAGACCTGACCACCCTAAGCTCACCTCACCTTTTCAAAACAAATAAGAAACCATTTACAAACCCACTGGCTATGCCCATGCTAATCCTGACTGAGCTCAGCAATGATTTCACCTCTTTCCAGTCCCCCCCTTCACTTCTACTGGTTGTTTCTCTACCCTTAATTATGCCTCTACTGACCCACTTTCAGAATTTCTTTTTCTCTTTTTTCCTTACTCTTCCTACTTCCTCCATCTACTTGCTATATCACTTCATCTTGTCATCTGTTCTTTTCCTACCTTTCTACAGATCTCTTCTATGTTTATCCCCTTCCTTATACTAGTGCCCTGGCACAACTTATTCTATTCTAAATTGTAAATAGTGTAATTCATATTTGACTCTCCATATGTCAGTCTATTACCAATCTTCTGCATTTACTAGCAGTCTTACTCTAGCAATCATTCAAAAGAAGGTTGCCTCTCAGTTTTTATTTTCCTGTTATAATCCCTCAGCATTTCACTAAACCACATAACAATTGTTCCTTTATTTGCTATTATGTTTATATAATTTGCTTGTTTTGGACTTTGTTTTGATATTTGTTATTTGATTGTTTGTTCTTTTTATTGTAAATAACTAGTATGTTAATGGAGCTTTTCTCCTCGGGCCTCTGCTGAAAATGGACATGTATCCAGCCAGACTAGCCCGGTTAACAAATGTAAAATAAAATAAAAATAAAATAATAAATTTAAATCCCTACCTAACTAGGTTATGATACAAGAGCAGTATACATTAACACGACGTGCTATACACATCACTGGGAGCTCTCTTTTCCACAGGTATATTTGTAGGATGGTGACATCATCAGACTTGACAAAGATGAGTATACAACTTTTAAGGTGTTTCAGTAGTCTTCAAAATGTTGCTTAGTTCTAAGGAAACGCACACACACACAGTCGACAAGTGCAGGATTCAAACCCCTACCTAACTACTGTAGGATATTTGAGAAATACGCATTAACACGACATGCTATATACATTACTGGGTGGTCTTTTTCCACAGGTTTATTTATAGGATGGTGACATCATCAGACTTGACAAAGATATGTATACCACTTTTAAGGTGTTTTAGTAGTCTTCAAAAAGGTTGCTTCTCTACAAGGAGATACACACACACACACACACACTCTCATACAGTTGTCAAGTGCATAATTCAGACCCCTCCCTAACTACTTTATGATATTAGAGAAGTACGCATTAACACAACGCGCTAGACATATTACTGGGAGCTCTCTTTTCCACAGGTATATTTGTAGGATGGTGACATCATCAGACTTGACAAAGATAAGTATACCACTTTTAAGGTGTTGTAGTAGTCTCCAAAAAGGTTGCTCCTCCACAAGGAGATACACACTCTCATACAGTTGTTAAGTGTAGGATTCAAGCCCCTACCTAACTACTTTATGATACTATAGCAGTATGCATTTACATGATGTGCTATACACATTACTGGGAGTTCTTCTTTCTACAGGTATATTTGTAGGATGGTGACATTATCAGACTAGACAAAGTGGGTTACATTAGGTGACATTAGGTGGGCTACATAGAAGGAATTTCTAAACACTTTGGCAATGTGATCACCAAGGGAGAATTTACTATCTACCTGGGTCCCCAGGGCCATAATTACATTCTCCGGACATACTGGATTACCGCCTATGTGGTAATTTGTGTGCACTTTTTTATCCAAAGGGGATGGCTATGCATTCTTTGGCATTCTGCTTGAGGGCATTGTTTTGACACCAGGTATCTGTCTCTGTAGGACCCTTCTGGAGGATGTCTGTGTCAGCCGTAGAGTCGATTATGGACCACAGTTAGCAGTCATCTGCAAACTTGTTCAGCCATACTCCTCCCATGCTTGCCTGTACCTCTGAGCAGTATCTACTGAACAGGTGGGGTCCCAGGACCAAGACCTGTGGGATTCCATCTGTGACTGGTTTAGAGTCGGACATGGCACCCGCAACTCTGAACATTTGTGTTTGATCTGTGAGCCAGTTGGCCACCCATCCTGTGACATAGCTGTTAATGTTCAAGCTGGTAAGCTTGTTCATGATGCCAGAGTGGGGAATGGTGTTGAAAGGCCTTAGTGAGGTCCAGGTGGGCTGTGTGACTACTTTCACCTCCATCTATGTCCTTGGCAACTGTTTCAAATAAGTCAACTAGGTTTGGGAGGCAGGATCTGCCTTTAACAAAGCCAAGTTGGGTAGAGTCCAGTGTCTGGAGGTCCCCAATGTCTCGGTTTATGGGTTCCATGATAATTTGCTCCATAGCTTTGCAGACCAGGCTGAGTAAGCCTATAGGGCAATGGTTTCCTGGTTCTGTTGTGGCAACCCCTTTGTGGAGCTGGATGACTGTTGCTGTATACCATTCTTTGGGTACATAGCCTGTGGTAAGGTTGAGTCTGGACAGTGAATGTAGGTGAGGGTGTAGTTCCTTTTGGGGCTGGTGTAAGTTGCAGCCTGGGACACCATCCAGTCCCACTGATACTGTGTTCTTAGCTTTGGAGAGGGCTGTTTTTACCTGCATGTCCATGAAGTCTGGGGCTCTGCATTCTTATGGGATGGACACAGGCCCTTTTGGGGGTGATGGGGGGGTTTGCACTGAACTTGTCCCCCAGGATGTGGGCAATGTAAGATGGTTCAGTGTATTTTTTGCCATTTTGCAGTAGCTGACAGCATATTGGAGAGTTGCCACCTAAATGTTTGGTATAGCTAACAAAGGCTTTGTGGTTGTTATTCTTACATTCCTTGGCAATTTGTCTTTAGAAACTGGCCTTGGATTATTTTATGAGTGATCATTGTTTCTTCCTAATAATGATCAGTGATGCCTTTCCTTTTGTGAAGTTTGCTCTATCATGTGTTAATTTCCTCCTTCTGTTGTATAGCTTATTTATGTGCGATGACCACCAGATCGGTTTCTTATTTTTGGAGGAGTGCATCTTGGTTTTATTTGGGATGTCTCGATCTAAGCATCCCTGTAGATGCTCATAGAATGCACTTGTAAATGATTCGGCAGATTGTATAGTGTTATCGTATAGCAAGGGGGCTTTGGAACTTTCCACTTTGGTCTTGGGAAGTGTGCAGTTTGCTTTTGAAAATGTATTCACAGTGGTTTCCTTGACTGGGGGGGTGGGATGTGGATGTCCAGTGTGATTACTTTATGATCTGATATTACCAGTGAGTGGTTTATCTCTGTTGTGGAACACTGGTACCCCATGTTGGTGATGATCAGGTCCAGTATGTTGTCACCTCTAGTGGGCATGGTGACTAGCTGTTCCAGGGCGTTTGAGTTTTTAAACTCTAGGAAACATTGGGCAAAGGACGTTGTACACGAGTAATTTTCCCACTCAATGTTTGGGTAGTTGTAATCTCCTCATATAATGGTGTTTGATAGGACCTTTATATTTTCCACTGTTCTCAGGAATACTGAGTGAGGTTCCTGAAACAAGGTAGGTGATCTGTAGCAGGCTACAATCTGATAAGCAGCTTTGCCCATTGTTAGTTGCACTTGCATGGTCTCCAAGGCCTCATGCTTTGCCACTAACCTGAAGGTGTGGGTATCCATAAGGTAAATGGATACACCCCTTCCTTTTGTATTTCACTGTGGGTTGTGGGGCCAAAGATCAGAGGGATTGTGAGTGTTTTACGTGCAGCATGTCCAACAGCTCTGTGTTTGACATAGCTTTGTACTCATTCCCTCCTGTACAAGTCTTTTGAGTGTGTACATTTCACTCCTATTGGGTGTGGCCTAAGCCTTTAAAAATGAAGTTATCGCCTTACATTTCTAATAAATACTCAATGACAGAGGTCAAATATCAGTACAATTCTGTTTGCCATCATGTATGCTTCAAGATAAAATATTCTGATACCTTGTATGTAGTGTGGCTTTGGAATTATTAATGCAAGTATGAACAAGTAATATTTGATGCCTAGAGGAGCAGTAGGGGTTAACTGCAGATGCTCCTGGAGGCGTCACTCGGATGTAATGAGCAGAGGTCACCTCTGAGTAGGCGATATGCGAGAGAGTACAGCTGGAGCATTTTGAGATGGTCTGTGTATGGCATGTATTTTAGGCCGCTAATGCTCTTTGTGAGGTATTTCTGCAGGCTTTCCAGTTGTTGTAGATGTCTTGTGAGGTACATAGCAAAAGGGGTATTGTACTCTATTATGGATCTAGTGAGTGATGAGTAGAGGGGAACAATGTCCTCCTCTATTCTGCATGAGACACCTTTTGTGATGAGGGGTGCCACGTAGAAGGATTTCCTGACTATTGTGGGGATGTGATTATCACAGGTGTGTTCACTGTCCACCTGTGACCCAAGGTCTCTTATCACACTTTCAGTGTTAAGTATACTACCGCCTATGTTGTAGTTCATGGCTACAGAGTTTTTACCAAAGGGGATGACAATGCACATATTGGTATTGAGCTTGAGGCCATGGCTTTGACACCAGGCATCTGTCTCAGTGAGGTCCTTTTGTAGGATGTCTACATCTTTAGTATTTACAATTATGGCTCCTAGTTTGCAGTCATCTAGAAACTTCATTAGCCACAGACCTTCCATGTTAAAGTTTACTTCAGGGATGTAGATACAAAACAGGACAGGACCCAGGACTGAACCTTGTGGTACTGCACTCATCACTGGTCCATACTTGGTGTCTGCTACTTTCACAGTGTGTGTTCTGTCAGTGAGCCAGTTGGCAACCCATCTTGTGACATAGCAATTTATACCTAGTTTAGTGGGTTTATCTATAATTCCAGAGTGGGGGATGGTGTTGAAACCTGTGGCAAGATCTACATAGGCTGTGCGAACCACCTTACTCTTGTCTATGTTTCTGGTGACTGCTTCAATGTCGTCTATCAGGTTTAGGAGACATGATCTGCATTTTACAAACCCAACATGGTTGTGGTCCAGAGTTTGGAGATTACCAATGTCTTTTTTTATAAGTTGTATGATGATACATTCCATGGCCTTGCAGAGCAGGCTCATCAGGCTAATGGGGCGCTAGTTCCTGGGGTCCGGGGTGTCTCCACCCTTGTGTAGTGGGATAACCATCACTGTGCACCATTCAGCAGGCACAAAGCCTGAGGTGAGGCTATAACTGAACATGGTACGTCAGTGTGGTGCCTGTTCGTTCTGTAGTTTGTGTAGAACACAGCCTGGGAAGTTATCTGGTCCCATGGATGCTGTGATACTGGCTTTGGAGAGTGTTTTTTTACCTGTGCAGCCATGATGACAGCAACTTTGCAGTCTTCCATTATAGAGATGTAGTCTTTCATGGGTGAGAGGGGGGTAAAGTTAGCACTGATCCTATCTGCCAGGATGTTGGCAATATCAGTTGGGTCTGTATATTTAGTGCCATTGAGCTGTAACTCAGAGCAGATCTGAGTGTTGCCATGACATGGACCTGTCTTTTGGGCAGAGATCTCCTGAGTAGACAGTATACAACAGAGTACAGATTGAGTTAAATTCAGTCTTGTTGCATGGGGCAACTGTTTGAGGCCAGTAATCCTCTTGCTGAGGTACTTCAGTGGTCTTTCCAGCTGCTGCAGGTGCCTAGTCAGATTCATCGCAAGTGTGTTGTAGTACTCTCTGACGGGTCTGATGACTGATGAGTAGAGGGAACCTCCTTTGACCTACATGCAAAGACCTTGGCAGTTTGTGGGAACACATAGCATGATTGTCTGACCACTTTGTAAATGTGTTTCTGGAAGTAGAGATGACTATCCACATGTGTCCATAGATCCCTTATTATCACCTCCATATTTAGGGTGTTGGCACCTATGTGGTATTTGTATGACTGTAGCTCAAGGGCATAATTTTGACACCACATCTGTCTGACTGAGACCCTTTTTAAGGATGTCTCTGTTGTCCCAAACATCGATTATGACAACTTTTTTGCAGTCATCCACAAACTTTGCTAAACATAGCCCTCGTGTGTTTGACTGTATTTCTGAAAAGTATACACTAGACAGGAGGGGTCCCAGGACTGAGCCATGGGGGACAGCAGTTGTTACCAGCTTGAACAGGAGACCACAGTTCTTACCTTGTGTGGACTATCTGTGCCCCAGTTGGCAATCCATCAGATGACGTACATATTTATGCACAGGTTGCTGATTTTGTGGATACGACATGTGTCTGGGATGTTGGAAAAGGGCTTTTCAAGGTCTATGTGGGACGTGTGTAGCTCATTTCATTGATGTATGTCCTGGGTGACTGCCTTGAAAACAGTCTAGCAGGTTTGGGAACCATGATCTGCCCCTGACCAAACCAAAATTGGTAGGGTTGGGTGTTTGTAGGCTCCCAATAGCTCTGTTTATGAGTTCCATCATGATGGACTCCATGGCCTTGCAGATCAGGCTTAATAGACTTATAAGACAATAGTTCCCATGGTCTGTTGTGTACCAACATTTGTGGAGTGTGCCACACGTTGCTGTAACAAATTCAACAGTTTCATATCCTGTACAGAGGGTGAGGCTCAACAGACTGTTCAGGTGCAGGGTCTGTTTGTTCTGGATTTCACTTATGACACAGCTATGGAAACAATGTAATCCCATAGACGCCGTGTTTTCAGGTTTGGAAGGAGCTGTTTACCCATTCTATATGTGATATCTGTGCTTTCACAATCTCCAGGTATGATGATAGGGCCTTTTGTCAGTAAGAGGGGGGTATGTATGTATGAGCCTGTCTGACAGGATGTTGGCAATGTCAGTCATTTACAGTTTGCACTGACTCAGGACATACATGAGTGTACATTGCTATTTATGACATAGCAGAAGGAAGTGTCATGGTTCTCTATGGACTCCTTCACAGATTATTTTGCCAGAACATGGAATGGATAATGTTTAGAGTGCACATTGTTTATTCATGATACTGATTGCAGGTTTATCTATCTTCTTTGCTTTTTCACTTTCTGTGAACAACTTAAGTACTTGTGGTACATAGTTTGATTATGACAGGGTTCCAATATATTATATGTGTCTGTTTTCATATAACTGTGTTCACAAGGCAAGATTGGTGAATAGTGACAGGTTCCTGGGGTAAAACATATGCAACTGCCAGCCATGTGTGGCCCACTGCTGTACTCAGACATGGCCTACGTGTGTGAGCATGCCCAGTATGACCTTTCAGTATATTGTTGCTTGACATTTGCTTTGTTTATTTAAGTGTGTGAGCATGCCCAGTATGACCTTTCAGTATGTTGCTGACTGACATTTGCTAAATTTGTTTGTGTGTGTGAGCATGCCCAGTATGGACATGTATACTATATGTGTGTGAAAAATCAAGTTGGTTTCTACTTCAGGGCTCACCTTTGTGTTGTACATTGACAGGAAGCACGCTGTGCCTGCAGGGCTTCCATGAGTCACTTTGCATAGACTTATCAACATTTCTACATACAGCTATTATTTTTACATTTCTACCCGGGGGGGGCACACCTAATTGTTACTGTGGGTGTACATAGGATGAGGGGTTCACCTGACACTTATACACATTTGCTAGGCCTGCACTGCTATGTCAGGTACTCCATTTCAGTCTGTACTGTTGCCTATCGTACTGGCTTGAGGCATACTACTGTACTACAGATCTTAGCTTCCGATTTCACGTATGTTAGTTTGTGACTTCATAGCCTACCCAATCCACATCACACTGTCTGGCCTACTGTTATCTGTCTGCATAGGCCTGGGGGACGTTCAGTGGGCATGATACAGTATTTGTTTGTGTTTGCGTTAGTCTACAATTGTCCTGCTGTGTCTGTACCAGTGAAATGCTGTCATGGCTTAGTGGTTCAGTACTGTGAATATAGTGCACAGTATCCTGAGTTCGAGCCCTGTTACTGCTTTTTATTTTCCTGCTGGACAGACCTGACTGGTTAAGGAACAGTAAAGCAGGTGTGAGTGTGTTTACCCGACTTTGCTCGACTTTGCCTGACTTTGCCCAACATTGCCCAACATTGCCCAACGTTGCCCAACATTGCCCGACATTCCGCTAGTTTGCGCGGTGCACAGCTCCGTGCAATTGTGCTTAAATATGATAAATAGTGGTAAAATGTGCTTAGCACTGCTTTATATTGCTTAAAATAGGGCAATCATGCTTCAGGTGGTGCTGCAGGGCTGCCTATGTCGGATACACATAGTACACTTCCTATACATGTTTGAAAACAGGTAGTGTCAAGTTAGGCATCCCTTTTATTGTATGTGCGAGTCAGAGAGAGGTGTCATTTCCAGGGTCCTACTGAGTCAGTGTATGTGCTATGCTTTGCCTCTTTGCCAAGGCCAAGGCATACTGGGCACACCTCCTTCTGCCTACTGGGGCAGGCGCAGGTTGTTCCTCCTCCGAGTCACGCTGTGCCTGTGCAGGCCTTGGCAATGGTGGGGGGCTGTTTGGCCCTACCCCATGCTATTCCTGCTGCAGCTGTTTTTGCAGGATCATATTGTGTAGCATGGCACATACCATGACAATTTGGGTACATGTAGTTGGTGAGTACTGCAAGGCTCCACCAGATGTGTCCAGGCACCGGAACCGTGACTTGAGCATCCCAAACACATGCTCAATAATGTTTCTTGTTTGTGCGTGTGCCTCATTATGGAGTTCTTGTTCGGGTGTGTGTGCATTTCTCATGGGTGTCATCAGCCACGGCTCCAGTGCGTATCCAGCATCCCCCACTAGGTGACCGTCAGGGATGTCCCCATTGGCAAATCTCTGGTACAGCTGCGTCAGATGCCAGATGTGGGAATCATGATAGCTTCCAGGGAAGCCAGCACAAACATTCATTATTATTCCCTGGGCATCACACACGACCTGGCAGTTGATGGAGGGGAAGCCCTTGCGGTTGATGTAGACCCTACCCCACGCACTGGGTGGTGCTTTGATGTGTATGTGCGTGCAGTCTATTGTACCCACTACCTCAGGGTATTCTGCTACTTGGTGGAAAAGACGCATATTGCTGTACAATGCCTCACTGGAATTGAGGAAATAAATGTGCTCACTGACATGTGCTGACATGGCATCCAGGAACTGGTGTAGTACCCTGGATGCTGATGCCTGTGAAACCCCCATCATATCACCAGTTGGTCTCTGGAAGGTACCAGTAGCTAGTATTCGTAGGCCAACACATACCTTGGTATCCACTGGGATGGGTTCCCCTCTGTTGGTTCTGTGTGTGAGGTGTGGTCGGCACAGCTCAACAATTTCCCGCAGGAGGCCTCTGTCCACTCTATAGCGCTCCACTATCTCCAGCTCATGTAGCCCCTGGTAGGTTACCCTGGGTCTGTTCAATCTTCTCCGTCTCCTCACTGTGGGTTGCTCAGCAGCATTCACAACATCATCACCCTCAGCACCTTGCACATATTGGTTTATGATAGCAATAGCAGCCCCTAACATTTTGTCTGACTTAAGCTTTTTAAATTTTCACTCTTTGTATACTGCAGTGTTGCAGATTTCTTGGGAAAAAAACAGGGTAGACTGCTGTTTGCAGAGTTTAAAGTGCTGGGCTGGGCTAGGCTAGTCTGCTGCCTGTGTAATTGGCTGATTCTGATATATTTCACCTGGCAGCTCTGCTAGTTCTCCTTGGTTAACTTCCTACTACTTCTTTTCCTTCCTTTTTGCCTTTCTGTTTCCACAAGGGGCAGCACCGCGCAAACAAGTGCACATGTGTGCACACGCTGTGTGCCCGTTTGCAAGAAATTTCATATATATCCACGACGTACACCTTTGGTTTCTTGTTTTCAGCTAGGACAACTGTAGGCACGTCTCTTGCAATCCTGAGCAACTCAGGGCAAACACAAGCCACTGTGCTCCAATCAGCTTACAGTCTTTCAGACATACTCCCTCATGATGTCACTTATCTTCTACTCTACTACTCCCCTAGTCATACACTGACACTCTAGGGACATGGTTCACATGCCGGGGAAAATTGGGATTCACTATCCTTATCCTCATTTGCATAGGATTGCCTACTAATGCTTGGTTACATCTCTCACACTGAGCTTCCCCCCTTAGCAACCACTACTCAGTGGCCATGTTGTTTTCAGCCTGCCTTTCACCTGCATGGCAGAACAAGCTTTTTAGTGAAAATGCCCATTTTTGGCTATTTTTCACTTTTTTTCATTTTATTTAAAGCGCAGCACATTTGCCCGCTGCTGCGCTACGCTTAAACATCAGCGATCGGGGAAAAAATGGATTTTAAGGATTTACAACATTTGCAAATGCCAATGGCCTTATATTTGGCCATTGGCATGCTTCCTCAACTAGATGCATCCTTTATTTGGAGATGTCATATCTCCGTTTAGCTATTTGCAGAACGGTACTCCGTTACCAACGGAGTACATTTCTGCAAATAACACTACTCTTCCGTGGACAGGTTAGTGTTTCCTGGATCACAAATTTACCTCATTTGCATAGCTTTCAGCAGCAAATGAGGTAATTTACATACCATAACATTGTCCGTGCAAGAATATCTTTAGAAGGTCTCATGCACGCTCCTGCCGGCTATTGCTGAATCGCTCGGCAGACATATTGCCTGTCTGCCATCTTACACTATTCTTAGACTCCGTGCAAGCCTTCGTGAATCTGGCCCATGGACATCAGACTCTCACCTAAATGACATAAATACACACACACACACACACACACACACACACACACACACACACACACACACATACACACACACACACACACACACACACACACACACACACACACACACACACACAGACACACACACACACACACAGACACGCACACACATACATATACACACACACACACACACACACACACACACACACACACACACACACACATACTCTTGCATAGCCTGTCATACACACATGCACTAGGCTACTTTATTGTTGCAGCCAATTAAATTGCTGTAAACACACATACATTTTGTGAGATCTACATGGAAACTGACTGTTATTGCTGTCAGTGAATCACTATAATATGCAATTTAAAAAATGAAAAATGTACAGGGAGCTAATGAATCTCATTAGCTTAGACCCTACATCATAACTACCACTTCAACATGTGGCATCAAAGCTCTTGATACTCATAGTACATTGCTGTGCTACTGAGCTTAGAGAGAGATATGTGGTTGGGATACACAAAATAACTGAAATGTCAGAGGTGCAACAGGTAGCACATTCACTTTACGCAAAAGGCTGTGGGTTTTATCAATACACCAGGTAGATCACTTGCTGACACTGCAGTGCAACATAAGGGGGGGGGGGGGTACTGCACTTCTGATGTATGTAGTCCTTTGGATGAGAAGTTAAACTGAAGTTGGTGATATTTCAGTTGGACGTAAAAGATCCCAAGGCACCTATCGAAAATAGTAGCAGTCCTTTATTTAACACATCTTGAATATTTACAATATAAACTAAATAAATAAAATAATATTTACATTATTTACAATATTATACACCAACTACTTACATTGACCCCCCCCCCCATTTTCAGTTTTATTATCATTCAAGATACATTTATTTTTGACTCCCACTCTACTTTCCATAACCAAAATCTTATTTTTTTTGACATTTCTGATAAATTCCATTCAACACTATACACTCTTTGGTTCCATATTATCCACATAATATTAAATATTTTATCAACATTTTCAATAAACACTTTCCCCGGGATTCAGGAAGCCAAAATTTCCATGCAGGAACAGTGTAGGAGCTCCTGCATGGAAAATGGCCACCGAGCGATCCAGGATGGTGCCGTTTTCACGTGCATATGTGGTCCTGCAATGTTCCTGCATGGAAAACCGGCAAATATGCAAATCACCTAATTTGCTGGTGAAAACCATGCAAATGAGGTGATTTTGCAGTCCAGCAAGCTGCCAGGTCTCCGTGAGAGAACAGTGTCAGTGCAGAAATGTATTTGGCTAGTAACCTAATACATTTCTGCATCTGACAAAACGGAGGCATGACAGTTCATGTAAAAGCATGTATTATGTTTAATACACATGCAAATGGCCAAATATAAGGCCATTGGCATTAAACACAGTTTATTTTTTTTTTTAAATTAAACTTTTTTTTGTGGCCGATCTTGGCCATTTAAACTTAGGGCAGTGGTGCGCAAATGAGATTATGCCAAAAAAAAAATGAGAAAAGTCAATTTTAAGTTAATTCTGCATTTTGCCATTATAATCAGTGGCGTGCAGAATGTAAACATCACCAGTGAGCACTGGTTGTCAAGCGGAAAGGCTCCGTTTTAGTGCAGTAACTAATGACCTACACACTGGGGTATGCAAATGAGGGGAGTTTTACTGAATCACAGATTTCTTCAAAGTGTCAGCTTGTACCTAACCGTGTAGGTACAGCAATGCAAAAGTACAGGTCTAAGAGCTGGATGACTTCATGAGGGTGTGTGGTTATGCTTGCTGTAAGCTCATTGGAGCTCTGTGGCCTGTGTTTGGGAAGAGGGAGTGTCAGATGTGCCTGAGCAGTTTATACATAGCCTAAACGGGTGTGCACACCACACACCAAGTTTTAAACATAAACAAAAAAAAAAGAGGAAATGGCAGCACTGTTTACATTTTAGCACTGGGTATGCACAGTGTGCCTCAGGGCTTAAATAGGGAGGAACTGGGAAGGGAAAACAGCAGTAGGAAGGCAATCCAGGAGAACTAGCATAGCTGGGAGGTGGAATGTATCAGAATCAGCCAAATACACATGCAGCAGCCCAGCACACTACTATAAAGTATGCAAACACCTTTCAGACTGGATGTAGGTGAAACAGCAGTAGGAAGGCAATCCAGGAGAACTAACAAAGCTGGCAGGTGGAATGTATCAGAATCAGCCAAATACATATGCAGCAGCCCAGCACACTATTATAAAGTATGTAAACACCTTTCAGACTGGATGTAGGGGAAACAGCAGTAGAAAGACAATCCAGGAGAACTAGCATAGCTGGCAGGTGGAATGTATCAGAATCAGCCAAATACACATGCAGCAGCCCAGCACACTACTATAAAGTATGCAAACACCTTTCAGACTGGATGTAGGGGAAAGTGCAGTAGGAAGGCAATCCAGGAGAACTAGAATAGCTGGCAGGTGGAATGTATCTGAATCAGCCAAATAGACATGCAACAGCCCAGCACACTACTATAAAGTATGCAAACGCATTGCAGACTGCATGTAGGGGAAGTAGCAGTAGGAAAGCAATCCAAGAGAACTAGCATAGCTGGAAGGTGGAATGTATCAGAATCAGCCAAATACACATGCAGCAGCCCAGCACACTACTATAAAGTATGCAAACACCTTTCAGACTGGATGTAGGGGAAAGTGCAGTAGGAAGGCAATCCAGGAGAACTAGAATAGCTGGCAGGTGGAATGTATCTGAATCAGCCAAATAGACATGCAACAGCCCAGTACGCTACTATAAATTATGCAAACACATTGCAGACTGCATGTAGGGGAAGTAGCAGTAGGAAAGCAATCCAAGAGAACTAGCATAGCTGGCAGGTAGAATGTATCAGAATCAGCCAAATAGACATGCAACAGCCCAGCACACTACTATAAAGTATGCAAACACCTTGCAGACTGGATGTAGGGGAAAGTGCAGTAGGAAGGCAATCCAGGAGAACTAGAATATCTGGCAGGTGGAATGTATCAGAATCATCCAAATACACATGCAGCAGCCCAGCACACTACTATAAAGTATGCAAACACCTTGTAGGCGATGTAGGGGAAACAGCAGTAGGAAGGCAATCCAGGTGAAGTAACATAGCTGGCAAGTGGAATGCATCAAAATCATCCAATTACATATGCAGCAGCCCAGCACACTACTATAAACTATGCAAACACCCTACAGACTGTTTTTTCCCACAAATGCTATACCACTAGTGTGCACAGATGGGGGATTTTTAACTGGCAAAACTAACTAAAAGTGTTAGAGGCTGCTGCTGCTTTACTCCATCAATATGTGCTAGAGACTGAGGGTGGTGAGGAGGAGAATGTTGACAACTGACCCACAGTGAGGAGGAGAGCAGTGTACAGACCCTGGGTAACCTACCAGGACCTACATGAGCTGGAGATAGTGGAGCACTATAGGGTATACATAGACATTCTACAGCAAATCGTTGAGCTGTGCTGGCCACGCCTCACACACAGAACTAATAGAAGGGAACCCATCCCAGTGGATACCAAGGTTTGTCTAGGCTTATGAATACCAGCCACATGTACCTTCCAAAGACCAACTGGGGATATAATGGGGGTCTCACAGGCATCAGCATCCAGGGCACTCCACCAATTCCTGGAGGCCATGACACCACATGTCAATTAGCACATTTATTTCCCACCACCCGTGAGGCATTGACCAGAAGTATGTGTCTCTTCCACTGTATAGCAGAATACCCTCAGGTAGTTGGTGCTATAGACTGTACGCACATCCACATCAAAGCACAACCCGGTGAATGGGGGTAGGGTCTACATAACCCGCAAGGGCTTCCTCTCCATCAACTGCCAGGTCATGTGAGATGCCCAGGGCATTATCATGAGTGTGTGTGCTGGCATCTCTGGAAGCTATCACGACTCCAACATCTGGCATTGCTCACAGCTCTATCAGGCGTTTGTCAGTGGGGACATCCCATATGGCCATCTAGTGGGGGATGCTGGCTTTGCACTGTAGCTGTGGCTGATGACACCCATCACAAATGCACACATACCTGAGCAAGAACACCATAATGAGGCACAAGCACAAACCAGGATCATGGTAGAGCATGTGATTGGGATGCTCAAGTCACGGTTCCGCTGCCATGACATATCTGGTGTAGCCTTGCAGTACTCTCCAGTTACATGTACATAAATGTTCATAGTATGTGCCATGCTACACAATATGATCCTGCGGAAACAGCTACAGCAGAAACAGCATGGGGCAGGGCCACACAGTCCCCCACCATTGCCAAGGCCTGCACAGGCACAGAAGAACTCGGAGGAGGAACATTCTGAGCCTGCCCCTGTAGGCAGAAGGAGGCATGCCCAGTATGCCCAGGCCTTGGCAAAGAGGCAATGCATAGCACACACACTGACACTGGAGGGACCCAGGGACTGATACCTCTCTCTGACTTGCACATACAGTAAAAGGGATGTCAAACATTAACCTACCTCTGCTTTACTATGTATAGGGAGTGTACTACGTGCATCCAACATAGTCAGCCCTCCAGTACCATCCTCAATACTGGACCACCAACAAGGTAAGTCACCCTTCCTATCAATTACTGAATGGAGTAGCATGTTCTCATACTTGTATGTATGAGATGGATGCAAGCATACAAGGGAATTGAGTGGCTGAATGGGACAGCAGCAGACAGCTATATGAGACAGCAGGAAATTCACAACAAATACTGGTGTCAGTATACTAGGCAGAAGTACAGAAGGTGACAACCCCCACTGCAGTACATATCATGTCCCAAATAACTGAGGGTGTCAATAGGTAACATACATGGATGTCAACACAAACCCACCACCAGCCTCACACAGCAGGACAAGTGTAGATGACCATAAAGAAAGGCTGGGCTAAGGCTCCCAAATGATGGCAATGGTGAACAGCCCCCGACCAGACCTACACAGACATACAACAGGTCTAGCATTTGCATTCTAGTTCTGAAGGGTAAGAAGGCTGAAATTTAAATTTATGCCATTAAGATCTAACATGTGTACTCTACTGATATGCCTCCTTTCTGCATGATAGGTCACAATACAATATGAAATGGAAGCCAACAGAGTAATCAAAATACCAGTACAGTCATTGCAAATGTTTAAAGTCTGCAGGCGTGCTCCCCCCCCCCCCACAATTCTACATAGAAATGCAATAACAGATGGCCTGCAGGACTCTCAAATGGCCTACAGTCCTCTGGCAAAGGCCCATGCCTCAACCATAGTGCCAATGTACAGAATGTCAGGGGGTCCCAACTAACAATCTAACACATTAAACAGAAAATAAATGCAAGGCCATGTTGACAAATGCCAGTAGCATGCCTCCTCATGTCCTACTGTAAGGACTGTGTTCCAGGCCATAAATACTACTGGGATAAAAGCCCAACTATAGGGATACCTCTGAGATATTGCTTACATAATGAATGCATGTCACAGAGTATGTGAAGTCTGAAACCCTAATGTCCACCCATACTACTTCCTGACTGCAAACCCATGAATGAATAGCCACAAAACTGCTTGTAAACCACAATGTGAAGGTAAATTGACCAGATATATGAGTCCTGCCTCTGCATAACATGGGTGTATCTGTACAGCTGAGAGATATGGCCCTAACAGGATATGGCCATTCCATGCAGTTGAAAAAAGCACAAGGAGGGGATCCCCAGCCAGTATACTAACAAGGTGCTAAACCATTTACACAGAACCAACAGTCTATTGTCTGTAGCTACCCCTCCACAATGGCAGATGTGTACCATAATGTGTAGTCTATATGCCTCAGGATATTGGTCTCAGCTTTCTTCATCCTGTATTTCCCTGGTAAATAACTGTGAGCAAAGAATGATAACTGTCAGTAGTTGATGACATGATACATCACAGTGTAAAACAGTACATATGTCAGAAAATCTATGCTACAACCAAACATGTCACACAAGCAGCACAGACAGCAATAGTTACAGTACCCCCCCCCCCATATGTTATGCACATTGTGTCTCCATATTGGCAACCTATCTACAGATATCCTGCAGAAACAGTTTGCTATGTGTAGGTGTAGCACACAAAACCCTGAATTGGAGTCCAAGTCTTCCTGGAATGGATGCATACACTCATTATAGAAGGTCATACTGGTGATGCTCCTACATTTAGAGAAATGAAGCCCATGTCTGACAACACAGTGGACTGCAGATATCAGTTATCCGCAGCTGTCTGTGCACACACACCAAACTGTACACCATTGATACTTCACACATACACATTGGATAGGAATACTCATACATATCTAAGGCCAACATAATATAAAATGTCAGACATACACACACAGAGATGTGGGGAAGACAAAGACAGACAGTGACAGAGAGAATCCCATTATGAGGCCTTTCCCACCCATTACACATCCCATTGGCCTATATCACGTGATGTGCTGATGTCATTCACTGTAGAAATACCTTTGATTAGCCTTCAGCCCTATAGTCTCAGTGGTGCTTGTGATAACTGTGTGACACTACAGTCCAAATAAGTATCCATGTAGCAATTGTACTCTCAGTCCTGTCAAATGTTAAGTTGTGTGTGAGTGTGTGTGTTTCTAGATTAATGTGGTTGAGGCCATTCACACACACTGAACTGCCCTTACCCTTCCTTCAGCACTGCTGCTGAAGTCAGTCACCTTCAAAGATACCTTTGGACAACTCTCTAACATATAAGCTCTGTGACGCTTGTGATAACTGCGTAATACTATAGTGTACAAATTAGTTAGGTAGAAGTTCTAATCCTGGTCCTGGCAACTGTGAAAATATTTGTGTTTGCATGAGAGAGTGTGTGTGTCTTTGTAGACACCCGATTTTGTGGTCATTCACACTTACTACACTTCCCTTACCCCTCCTTTAGCACTGCTGCTGATGTCACTCATCTTCAAACATACCTTTGGACAGCTCTCCAACATATAAGCTCTGTGGTGCATGCAATAAATGCATAACACTGTAGTAGCAATGGTTTACCTTTAAAACCGTGAATCACAGTGGGTTGAGTGTTCATATGAGCGACTCGAAACCACAAAACTGAAAATGTCGACAGACGTGCATGCTCGAAAAACAGCAAATCGAACAGCAGATTCGCTGTTTTTCGAACATGAATGTCAAAGAAAAAAAACAAAGTGTAAAGCAGGGGGGCAAGCCCCCCTGCACCCCCCATATTTTATTATTCTAACTCCGAGATCGCACTACAGTGGGGAAAGGAACCATTTCCCGATCCCCACTATAGTGCAATCCGCCCCAGAATGTCGAATGTGCAATGCGAACCTTTTTCCGTTCGGCATTTGCAAACCTTGCAGACTGCCTTTCAGAAATGTTCTGTTCGCCCTTCTGCAATACGCGGTTTTAAAGGTAAACCAGTAGCAATACATAGCTAGGTAGGGGTTTGAAACACAGTACTGGCAAGTGTGTGTGTGTATGTGTGTGTGTGTGTGTGTGTGTGTGTGTGTGTGTGTGTGTGTGTGTGTGTGTGTGTGTGTGTGTCATCAGTATCCTGTGTGGGTGTTGGTGTAATAACAGGATCCATGCTAAATTATTATATTGAGGACCTAGTATATGTCCTAATGTCCACATTACAAGGCCATCAGTTGTCAAACACCATAGAGTTGGTGTAAACAGTCCACAGCCCTAAATGTCTAGTGCCATGTGCAATCACTATGTGACAGTATGGATTAGTGAACAATATAGGCACCTCTTCCAATACTCAGAGACCACTCTCCACCCACGGATCATACACAAGCACACTTGGCTATGCAGCAACCACTATATTGGTAGTTCTCCTGCCATTTGCCTCACAGATAGTACCCATGGTGTGACTGCAGTGGACTACATGCCTATCGACCACAACATCACTACTGATATCAGAAAGTACTTTGATGTGTTACATCTCCTGAGCGAGTGTGTGTTATCCAGCAAGTAAAAGGACATGGTACCCTGTTCCATCCCCTCAGTAGCCCAATCAATGTGTACAGTGGCCCTTTTGCGATGTACACCACTGTACACCTGCAACAACTGTAGAGGCTGCAAATGTACCCCACAAAGATAATACCAGGCCTCACACACATGCCCTGCATGGACAGACTCCTATAACTCCACTGAATCCCTGTATCATACTGTCTATGTTGGTGCAACCACTGCCTGAGTTACACAGCCATGTCTCACCAAACTGGGTCAGGAATGCTACATCAGAAGATCCCAATCTGTCCACACAACATGCCCCAGATACCTCAAGCACACATCCACACTCCAAAGGACATGCTTGTGGGATAGGTTCACAACCCAGACACTGTCCATGGTATGGAATATAAATCACATACATGTGAAGTAATGCACATCATTGGCCATCCACAATACACATCTGGATGAGTGGATGGGGAATACAATACCCACACCTGGGGATCATTCCAGTGTATATACTCATTAGCCACACTGGGGACTGTTTTCATATGGCCTGATGCCAGGATATTTCCTTGGGTTAGCCTTGTAGAGTCTTCATTTCCACTCACTTATTACACACCTATTAAGCTATGAACTAATGGATCTCAGTACTGCCAAATGTGTGTGTGTGTGTGTGTGTGTGTGTGTGTGTGTGTGTGTGTGTGTGTGTGTGTAGTAATCTCAGTGTGTTTGTTTGATGAATACCCCCTGGGGGTGTGGTTATTAACAAACAGAGGTGTGTCCAAACCACCACACTTACCATTCTCCACTCTGACACAGATGCTGTCAATCACCATAAACCTATACAAACCCTCAGCCCTATAATCTGTGAGGCATATGCAATCGCTGTTGTACAGACCTGTGAAATTCATGAAGATACAGCTGTACCTTGCCTATGACATGGTTGATGTGTTACTGCACTATCATACACCTTGGTCTTGCTGCAGGGCCACATCTTGGTGACACACAGAGGCCTAGAACACAAATAGGATACAGTATGTGAGAACACATTCACTCAGCATTAAGAATAGCAATAATGCATCATGGCTTAAACTGTACACAAACTCTGATGTGTACCCCTTACAAATGCCAGATGACAGCACCCTACACAGCATTACCTACATACAATGTATTAATTTCACCCAGACCCATATTTGCATGTCCCTGTATCGATGTTTTGGATGCCAGGGATCTGGCACAGGTTTCGTCATGTGCACAGGGTGTTGTGTTGTTTTGCCAGAGCTCTAGGCTGCACCATTCAGTTGACAGTATGGGTGTGTGTTTGGGGTATGGGAATGGCATGGCCTGTGCAGGTGTGGTGCATGTGTGTGTAGAGGTGAGTTTATTGTGATTGTGATATGTGTGTGTGTGTGTGTGTGTGTGTGTGTGTGTGTGTGTGTGTGTGTGTGTGTGTGTGTGTGTGTATGTGTGTGTATGCTTGCACACAGGAACGCCATGTGGGCTGCCCTACACTGATGTTTTCTAGATAGCTGTGGCCCATACATGACAGGGTGTACAGTTCACCACCTCCCAGCCACGGACACAGGAACTGGATCTGCCAAGGGTATCACAGGCACTACCACTGACAAGGCCGGACATAGTACTGCTCCCTGATGGTGCCGTATGTCTGCTGGATCCGCGACCCTGTTGGGACCGTCCAGGACCACGTGCCCATGGCCTGCGGTGTCTTGGCATGGACATCATACCACCCTCACTAGTGCTGGTGTCACTGCCCTTAAAGGAGCGTGATGGTGCACGGCCACATGCATGCCCAGATGATTGTGGTTCTGAGCTACCTTCATGTGGCTGCTGCCTCCCATCTGCCATATGTTCAAGCACAGATATTCCATGGTGAAGGACTGCCATGACCTGACCCCACCATCTATCTGTGATCTCACTGCCCTCACGTATGGCTGCAATGAAAATTGTCTCGGGCACCAGGGAAATGTTCTTCCACCAGCCTGCGCACTTGTCTGGTGTTGTGTTCATTACGTGACTGTGCATCCATTACAGACCGAAACATGCACCTGGTTACTACAGCAGTGGCACTTCCAACATGGGCTGGACAGGCAGCCATTCTCCTTCGAGCACCCCTGCCTGCCTGTGTGTGACCTCACCAGTACTCTGACTATGGCCATTGCCTAGACGCTCACTTGCCATAGTCACCACACTTGCATGTTCTGTGACAGCACCCAGCTGTCCTTCTCTTATGGCCACTGGTGATGGGGAATGGGTGGGCATTGCGACTGTGTGCAGGGATGGGGTTGATATAGGTGGGATGCCAACCAATGACACAGCTGCAGCCTTTGACAACCCCACCTGTGCCACACTATGGGTATCATCATGGTCAGAGTTGCCAAACAAAGTAATATCACTTACCCAGCAGGAGGGACTGCGACCACTATGGCCACCTGTGAGAAAAAGACAACATATGTAGATTACTATCAGCACTATAAAGTTTGGTAGTGCAATCTCACCCTCACACTCACACATTCTCTCACACACTCTCACACATTCTCTCACACACTGTCACACTCTCGCACATGCAGTCACTCACACACACACACACACACACACACACACACACACACACACATACACACACACGCACACACACACATGTGAGGTGTCCCAGAGGCAATCCACAGGCCTCACATTAGGCAACAGATGACAGTCATGACACACACTCAGACCAAAACAGACACACACTGGACCGGTCCTCAACATCATGCAGTGCATACCTTTCAGCTTACAGTAACTACAAATTTATACCACTCAGATATGTGAGTGTTTTTATTTGGTGGTGAGACTTCCCCTACAACACACTGCACCCATGTAAACATTACTGCTCTTCATCTTTATAGCACTGTGGCCAAACCTACAGAACATACCTACCAAGTGTACAGAGTTTCAAGGGATATCTACATATGTGGTTCATCTCCTGTCTGCTGCTCATACCTCCTATGTGTGTCTCATACATTACTGGTTGGTCTACTGGATTGGTGATCCTACTTAAAGTCATACTGTGCTATGGAGATGGCATAACTTGCAGTACATGTATGTGAAAACAAGGATGGTTACTGAAACAACTTCCCAAGCTTACAGTGGATATAGTAAGTGTACAAACCCTTTTAACATACAATGATTTTGTGACAGATCACATGAGACACCAGTGATATTGCCATAAATTTCCCACCATTCCATATGACATATAACCTATGCACTCCAACTGAAGAACATACACAACAGGTAGTGCTCACGTATCGTACATGATATGACTACAATAGCTGGGTTGCATAGGGGTGCATACCTGTAAACTGATACTTTGGTAAAGCATCTGTTCATCTCATCACAGCATTCAGTACTCTTAGGAAGGTGTGCATCAGCATGGCACATCTTGACATAGCAGTGTTTGCACAGTCTCCCTTGCAAAACACCTCCAAATCTGTCAGATTTCAAAGCCATCCCCTGTGCACAGCGCTCGTCAGTTCACTTCACAGATTTTGTATTGTATTTAGGTGTGGACTCAGGCTTGGCCACTGAAAACTGTTGATTGTGTTCTTGTGAAGCCATCCTTTTGCCCAGTGGATGTAAGGTGTGGGCCATTTCTGTGTGCAATATTGAAATACCTTCCCATACACAGGTATGTGTCAGACACTAGAAGGATTATAGCCACAAGGGACTGGTGTTTGAAACTGGTCATAATACACTCAAAATTGGTTACAGCCCCAGTTCAAAGTTGTGCAAACCAAAAGCAGGAGGCTGCCGTCAGCCTACTTCACTGTGTGGGTAGTGTGCTTCTACTGTTGTGCAGTGGTTTTATATGGCCAAAATAACATGAGCGAATTGTGGACAAAAACAGTTTAACATTGGTCTCATAACAACTTAACACATTTACACACATTCATTTTGAAAAGTTGATGTATTGTTGTCCAGAATTTTCCCACGACTGGATTTTTTTGTTGTGAGGAACAGCTGCCATCTTCCAAATACACCATATAGCCAAGACATGTGAAGACCAAATAAGATTGTTGTCACATGTAGTACATACACAGTACTTCCCAGAGATGTCTGTCACTCCTTTGGTGTTGCTGTATGGATCCTGGCAGCCTCCCAGGACATTGTTGGTATTGTATCCTCTACATACATGTAGGGATGCCCACTTCTTCACAAAGTCACTGTTCCACCATATCTGGAACACCTTTTGATGATTATTTGCACTGTGTTCCACGGCATATGCAATGCTGTGGGTATGTATCTATAGCCTTCTCCAGGCTGATATATTTCTAACATGTGATCCCTTTGCAGCATGTTAAGCAGTATGTAAACCATGGCTTTTGCTGTAGCAGGCAACTGTGGGTCTATGTTGGGATATCCTTGGTATGTGAGCTGAGTCTTATTTGCAGTTAATCCAAGAGTACATAATTGATGGCAGGTGTGTATCGAATATGATGTATTGCTGTGATTTTTGTCACATGGTGCTGCACCACAGTATGAGCTTCATCCTGTGCACACATATGCATCTAGTTTCTTGGACAATTTCCATGTCACATACTTTGTCCACTAACAGATTTGTTTGTTTGTCAATTGCATTGTAAAGATTATAGGTCACAGGACAGGTTGGATATATGTTTGTTCTTCTGTATTGTGCTCACATTGTCATATATCAGAAATACCTGGCATTCTAACAGGTGTGTACACCTTTCATATGCGCTGTATAACAGCAATGTCTGCAATTTGTTCCTACTCCTGGCCCTTTGTCCCCGTATTTTGCAGATCTTTATCCAGATGTCCTGCAATGACAGGTTTGTGAGGTAGATATGCTACAGATATATGACATCACATGCAAATAGGCCCGTTTGATACCCACTGTGATATTAGGCAGTGAACCCCACCACAAGTGATCATGCAGATATTGTCAGATGGCTGTGTGTAACACCTTATCATGCCTGGGGTACTGGTGAGCCAAAATAGTAAAATCTCATACTCACCAGCTTCAGGCCGCTGTACCTCGTGTAGAGTGGAGGGACCTAGGTAGTAGAGAAGGAGAGGTATTGTTGGCTGATTCATAATATGCATTGGTCCACAATTAATGCTACATTTATGCACAGGTCCAGTATAAACTATGACATTACACAATTTACTGTCCTGCACCATAGATGTGCACTTGTGTGCATAACTAAACCCCACCCACTGATTTTATTAATTTATCTATTTTACAGTTTGTTTACCAGGATAATCCATTGGACCAATAAGAGCCTGCTTTCAATGGAGTCCTGTGGAGAAATTCTCGATAAACAACCATATAATATGAAGACAATGCATGTACTGTTATGCAATAGTGTTGAAGAACAATGGTATTACATAACATTATAAAAATCTACAGTTGCAGTGAAAATATGTTTACAAATGTAAAAGGTAAAATTACACACATATATAAGTCAACTAGAATATGAAAACCCCATTGCTGCATATTTCTGTTACATTTGTTAGAATGTGAAATAACACAGGGTTGACATTAAAGTTTTACATGAAATCTTAACATAGTTAAAGTAGTATGGGTGATAAGAGGTGAAATTGTTGACTCTAAGAATGGTGGGACAATAACAAAAAAGAAAAAAAGTAGAGCAAGAGTGCGAGTAAATGAGACAAATGAAGATGGTGGTAGTTAGAGAAGCTCAGTATGATGAGGAGAAGATAGAAGTAAAGGAGTGTGAGAAATGGGGAAAAACAGGCGAGTCATCTGTGATGACAGCAGGAACATTCCCAGAGGCTTTTGAGATGGGAATGAAGCAAGGTCTTAAAGGTAGAGTGGTTGTCTGTAGTACCAATAAGAGGTGGCAGGGATTTCCAGAGGTGAGCTAGGGAAAAGGATAGTAGGTGTCAGCCTGGGGGATGAGCAGGCTTGTGCAGTTAATGAAAATTCTGGTTATTGGATCTTAGAAGTCTGTTGGATATCTGCATTTTGAAGGAGGATGCAAGGGAGGGGTAGATGGAGTGTTACAGATGAGTTTATGGGCATGAGTAAGTTAAATGTAGGTAAGATGGTTGGGAAGTTCAAGCAAATTTAGTTTGTATATGGCATTGCATTGGTGGTATTTGGATTTATAGCTGGTAGCAAACAGACATTTTCTGATAACAGGAGGATCGCTTTGTTTTTAGAGAAGATTTAAGGTTGGTAAGAAGTGGGGCACCATATAGGAGAGAATGAATAAGGAAGGTGTTAGTACCATTTTAGTAGTGGGAGTGATATAGTGCTTATGGAGGTAGTATTTTTCCCCTGACATATGCATCTTAAGACTCTATAGAACACAGTTGTAATGCAATCTCAGAACATTGATGTGCACTTTTGTCTTTCCTGGACACCCCTCGCCTGTTGCTTGGGTGCCACCCACCTCCACGACTGCAGGTTCTTGTGCAGATCTTCTTGTGGGGGCTACTCCAAGGTTGGCCAGGAGCTCCTCCACTGCCATAAGAGGGGGCTGTGTAGCTGGCCCCCCACCAGTAGTGGAACAGTCCCTCCCTACTGCAGCAGCCCATTGATGGGCACGTCAAATTCGGTCAGTTGCTCTATGACCCACAGTGCAGTCCGCTCCTGCTGGTTTTGACAAACCCGACCAAAAAGAATAGTATAGTTCTGCAGGATGGCCTCAGCTATGGCCCAAATCTCCTGCTCATTGTAGTCCAGCTGCCTCGACATAGCACCTGGAAGACATAAACAGGGAAATACATCACAGGACCTCAGACATTGCACAGACTTCTTTACAGAGACAGCACATGACTAATTATCAACAGTGTACACTATATGCAAACACATGAGATGCAGCACTGTATGAACATGCATTTTACTCCTGGTCCTGTTGTGTCATATTCCCCCTATGAGGGCCAGTACATTTCATAAACCATCATTCACATTTGTGTAGAAAGGGGACAGTGTCTGTGTTCCTTGCAGATGGGCTGTCAAAACTGCTCAGGCTCGCCTTGCATACAGTATGTAATGGAGCTGGAAGCATATGTCTGAGTTTGTGTGGGATGCAGACTGGAATGTTATCGGTCACCAAGGCGACTTGCCATTTTTACATTTGAGTGGGCAGTTTGCACCTGATCCATGATGATGAGGGTAGTGGTACATGTGGTGTGCATATCCACCTATACTGATGTTGAGCCAGGGTGGTGATTTTTGGCCTAAAAGTGTCTGCAGCAGGTTGGCTGTAGTGATGGTGTATGTGTATGTGCTATGAGTGACCTCCATTACAGGGTGGTCTGGGTTGTTGCCTATGAGACCCAAATATGTGAAGATGGCCTTCTGGTTGCCCTCAGTGGATGTGTCCAATTTATACTCATAGTCAGCCTTACAGTAATCCACCTGTGACCTACTATGGTCATTCAGACAAAGGATGACATGCTGGCCAGTTGGTGCCTCCTGCTCCTACTGTCCCCTCTACAGCCAATATAGTATCCCATTATGTGCTTTGTGAACTACTGCTGTCCAGCAAAGGGGTTTACTCTACTTTGGTTGAGTTGTAAAGTCAGGTATTGCTGAGGCCTTACAGCTATGTGGGTGGTCATATTAATGTTTGTAATAGGCATGGACACAAGTCATAACACAGTTGGACACCTCTCTATTTCCTACATGATACTCCTTCTTATGGCAGTACTCATGTCTGTGTCAGGCCAATGCAACAACCATTAGCTGTGGAAGTGTAACTCTGTTGGATGCACACACATTAACATTACACATATGTGCAACATGTACAGCTCAGTTACATGCTGTTTTGCATCCCATGTCAGGTGTTATGAGGCAGCCAAGTACACCTACCCATACATGCATACATCTGCACAGGTAATAACTGCTATACATTTCTCTTCTATGTCAGTATAGCACACTGTTATAACACTTTTGTTGCTCAGTCATTCCTGTCAACCTGGTAGGAGGCAACATGTGGAGGATGCCGTAAACACATGGTGGGCTATGGACCAACATTAGTGACACTGTCTTCACATTGCTGTAACACACATACATCATTTGATATTTTGGTAGCCTTTGCATTCACACTCATACCCTGGAGGATGTGTGTATGTAGGTATGTATATATATATATATATATATATATATATATATATATATATTTTTTTTTTTTTTTTTTTTTTAAACTTCCACCATTTAATCCTTGGCACTGCTTTCACACTCCTCATCCTCTTCTTGATCACCAACATCATCCTACAGACCACCATTCTATGCTGCTTAACTACACTTTCCCCTGTCACCAATTTACAGTCTCCAATCTCCTTCAGACTGGCCCTCCTACATAGGATGTAATCCACCTGTGTGTATCTTCCTCCACTCTTGTACGTCACCCTATGCTCCTCCCTCTTCTTAAAATACGTATTCACTACAGCCATGTGCATCCTTTTCGCAAAATCCACAATCATCTGACCTTCTGCATTCCTCTCCTTAACACTATACCTACCCATCACTTCCTCATCCCCTCTGTTCACTTCACCAACATGCCCATTGAAGTCCACTCCAATCATTAGTCTCTCACCCTTGGGTATACTCACCACCACTTCATCCAACTCACTCCAAAATTTTTCTTTCTCATCCATCACACACCCAACTTGTGGAGCATATGCACTAACAACATTCATCATTGCACCATCGATTTCAAGCTTCATAAACATCACTCTATCAGACACTCTCTTCACCTCCAAAACACTCTGGCATAATGTTCCTTTAGGATAACCCCTACCCCATTTCTCCTGCCATCAACACCATGATAGAACAATTTAAACCCACCTCCTATACACCTGGCCTTACTTCCCTTCCATCTGGTCTCTTGCACACACAATATATCAACCTTCCTTCTCTCCATCATATCAGCTAGCTCTCTCCCTATACCAGTCATGCTGCCAACATTCAAAGCTCCTACCCTCACTACTACACTCCTAACCTTCCTCCTCTCTTTCTGCCTTCGGGCATGCCTTCCCCCTCCTCTTCTCCTTCAGCCAACAGTAGCCCAATTTCCGCCAGCACCCTGTTGGCTAACAGTACTGGTGGCAGTCATTGTTAACCCAGGCCTCAACCCTGTAGTAACTACAGAGGGATAACATTGATCAGTCACAGCATGAGGTAATGGTGAAGGGTGGTGGAAGCTAGGTTAAGAAGAGTGGTGAGGATTACTGATCATCAGTATGGTTTCATGCCAGGAAAGATCAGTAAAGATGTGATGTTTACTATGAAAGTGTTGATGGAGGTGTACAGACAAGGTCAGAAGTAGCTGCATTGTGTCTTTGTGGACTTACAGACAGCATATGACAGTGTGCCTAGAGGGGAGTTGTGGTATTGTATGAGGAGGTCAGGAGTGACAGAGGAATCTGTAAGAATGCTACAGGGGTATGTACAAGGCTACTGTGACAGCAGTGAGTTCTGGTTTTAGGAGTGACAGGTGCATTTAAGGTGTAGGTGGAAGTACATCAAGGAGCAGCTGTGAGTCCTTTTTCATGTGCAGTGGTGATGGACAGCTTGACAGACATGATCAGACAGGGGTCCCTGTTGACTGTGCTGTTTGCAGATGACATTGTGTTCTGTAGTGAGAGTAGGGAACAGGTTGAAGAGACCCTAGAGAGGATGACTTATGGTCTAGAGAAGGTAGAATGTTGGTCAGCAGGACTAAGACAGAATATATGTGTGTGAATGGAAGGGAGGATGGAGGAATGGTGAGAATGCAGGGAGTACAGTATGCAAAGGTGGATAAACTTAAATACTTGGGAACAACAGTTGTGAGTAATGGGGAGTGTGGGGGAGGGGTAAAGAAGAGAGTGCAGGCAGGATGCAGGTGGTGGAGAGGAGTGTCAGGTGTGATTTGTGACACACAAGCACCATTAAGAGTGACATTGAATGTCTACAAGAGGGTGGAGGAGCCCAGCTGTGTTATATGGGTTGTAGACAGTGGCATTGAAAAATAAGGCAGGAGTCAGAGGTGGATGTGGCAGAGTTTATGACATTAAGATTTGCACTGGGTGTGATGAGGGTGTACAGGAGTAGGAACATGTATGTTGGGTGGTCAGCCCAGGTTGAATGATTTGGGGCCAAAAGGCAGAGAGTGGCAGGATTATGTTTGTTTGGACATGTGATGAGTAGGTATGCTGAGTATATTTGTGAAAGTATGAGGCTGCTGGGTAAGAGGAAAAGAGGAAGGCCTGAGATAAGGTGTATGTATGTATGTATGTATGTGTTGATAACAGACATACAGCTGGTTTGTGTGAAAAAGCAAGATGCAGAGGGCTGGAAGACATGCAGTCAAATGATCTGCTGTGGCGACCCCTAATGGGAACAGCCAACTGAAATGTAAGGAGATGTTGTTATGTCAGTGTTTACAGGTTTCCAATTTCTTTGCCAGACATAACTCAACTTTTTAGTACATAATTACAAACCTGAGGTACACATATGGTCAGCGTGCATAACACTGGCAAGTCGAATGGTATGAGCTCATTATATCATATGCAGTTCAACACACACAGCTGCAACAATATTTCACTGTGCAAATACCCTGAACAGGTCCCTCACATTTCTGATACAGACATGTATGTCATACTAGTACTCACAATTAACATATAGATATATGCAATGTCCCAGTAGCTGGCCTAGGAGTGTCACAGTCAGTATTGTTCAAACCACACTCCAGTAGTAGTCATATGACTGACTCAGGAGTGTGAGTTGTGTTCTATGTCACTACAGACAAACACAGATGCTATGGCCATAGGTTCTGATCAGCAGTATATCAGTACAGCAAGTGTTGTTGAAAAATATTTGTTGAACTTCCTATTTACCTGTTTTACATACCCCTTACTACATTCCATTGCATGATTACTTGTTTCACATACCATTTTTTGACTGTTTCATTTGCTGCATTTCACAGGTAGACAGGTGTGTCTCACAATTCTTTTTTTGTAGTCTGGTTGTGATGGTCTTGCTTTTGGTTTGTTTTCTTTCTTTCTTTCTCTCTCTGGTAGATGTAGAAAAATACATCTGTTTTGCATAAGCAGCAGCTTGAACTTTGTAGATAATGCTCATTTGGTGTGTTACTCACACATTTTTTGTCTAAATAAATTCAGTAGCATACTCTGAGGATTGTAGTCAGTAAATGGTAACATCCATGTGTGTTTCTGACTTCATATCCCTCAGAAGAGATATGTTGTTGGGGGCGTGGCTAGGATGTAGACTGGTTGGCAGCATCTTTTCTCAGCTCTGCACTCAAAAGATATTTCTGACAGGAATTTTTAAAAACTAGATATTGTAGACAAACCTATTTTGTTGAATTACTTCTACTAATATCACTAGAAGTCTACAGTGCAAAAAAATTGGCTTTAAACATTATTTTTCCTGTCAAAAACAAGAAGGAAGGTATCTGAATCTACTGAAAATGAGCTTTTCTAAGCATACCACACAGGACCAGACGATGAAAAAGGAGATACACCCCGGGATTCATGAAGCTTGCGCCGGCGGTGCATTGCATAGCCGGCGCAGTAGCACCATATGCATATTAATGAGAGTGCACCGTAACCACAGGCATGTGCGTAGTGTACGTGAGCGAGCCCAAGTAGGATGCGTCAGTAGGCGTGTTTAAGCAGGCAGGCGAAGAGCAACCTAACGTGCTGTCTGCCATAGTCCGCCCAGAATAGAAATGGCTGCAGCCATGGCCCGTGCAGAATGAAATGTCCGCAGAGTATGCAACAAAGTACCCGTCCCAACTAAACAGAGAAGCAAATAAAACCCACGCAGCCCGAAATGTACCTGTCCAAGGAACAAAGGATACGCGTAATACCGTGTCCGTACAGCAATGTACTGTGAGTGTGCATAGTCAGAGAAGGTGTACAGCAGCATGTCAGCACGCCGCACCGACATAGGAGTAGCGACTAAGGTCACCAACCGTCCCACTTTGCGAGGGGCAGTCCCTGTATTGGCATACGTGTTCCGAAATAAAGCATTAAAAACGGGAAGTGTGTGAAGAGTGTAGGTCATAATGATTTCCCGTATTTAATGTAATTGTAGCCTGAATCGGTTATTTCCGTAACTGAAATACCTAAATGTCCCAAGAAACAGAATAAGCTACCAAACTGCCACAACAATAAGCTCATACTTAGGCAAATAAGTGAAGTTCTATGCTATATAGTGACCGTGTGTACGTGTCGGCTGTGAAGTCAGATGTGACTCCCTGCACATACAGGTGGTCAATGTAGAAGTCCCACAGAACCACGATAGCAATGTGTGTGTTGAATGAAAGGCGACCGACAAACCCTGTCCCCTGATCCCTGGTAGTCACCCCTGTGCTGTGTGGACAGCCACCTATACGCTGTACAGGGTGACCTACTACCCCTCGACAGGTATGACTGTGCATTATGTACCAGTTAGCTGTGGGACATGTCCCTGACAGCAGATATGCATATCCGTGAGGCCCCTTCGAAGGATATCTGTGTCAGATGTCCGTCCCAGTATGGCATCTGTTCTGCAAGCATCTACAAACAATGTTACCCATAACACCGCTGTGTGTGCCTGTACCGTGGAAATGTAGATGTATGACAGGGTGCACCCACGGAATGGCACCATGGGACACCACCTGTGACAGGCAGTTGGTCTGACATGCAGCCAGCAACTATGACCATGTGGGTTGTGTCACATAGACAGTTTACAACACATTCTGTGATGTACATGTTCACATCCCAGCCAATGGTTTCATTAACGTTACCTGAGGGGGGTAATGTTATGAAGCCCTTTGCCAGGACGAGGTAGGCTGTATGGACTGCAACACCCCCAGCAATGGGCTGGGTGACCGTCCAATGTCAACCATGTCTTAAAGGCATGAACCGCCCCCCGAAAAGGGCCAAAAATTTGGGGTTTACCTTTTCCAAAAGGAAAAAACAAAGGAAAAAACCGTTTAAAAAAACCGTGGTCCCCGAAAAAACCAAAGGAAAATGTAACTTTTTTGGAGTTTTCCCCAATAGTTCCCCAAAGGGAAGAAGGGGGGGGGGGGGGGGGGGGGGGGGGGGGGGGGGGGGGGGGGGGGGGGGGGGGGGGGGGGGGGGGGGGGGGGGGGGGGGGGGGGGGGGGGGGGGGGGGGGGGGGGGGGGGGGGGGGGGGGGGGGGGGGGGGGGGGGGGGGGGGGGGGGGGGGGGGGGGGGGGGGGGGGGGGGGGGGGGGGGGGGGGGGGGGGGGGGGGGGGGGGGGGGGGAAAAAAAAAAAAAAAAAAAAAAAAAAAAAAAAAAAAAAAAAAAAAAAAAAAAAAAAAAAAAAAAAAAAAAAAAAAAAAAAAAAAAAAAAAAAAAAAAAAAAAAAAAAAAAAAAAAAAAAAAAAAAAAAAAAAAAAAAAAAAAAAAAAAAAAAAAAAAAAAAAAAAAAAAAAAAAAAAAAAAAAAAAAAAAAAAAAAAAAAAGAACCCAATGCCCAAAACGCCCAGCATGGAAAAAAGGTCAAAACCCGTATTTGGAGGGGCCCCTGAAATTCAATTGCAAATGGCTTAAAACGGGAAAGTTTGTTAAAAGTTAGGTTTGTTTCCGGGTTTTTAATTTAAAGGGGTACCCCAATGGGTTATTTGGGGAAATGAAATTTTTTCCCGAAACAGTGGAAATGACAAAAATTTGGCTCATCGGAAAAAGGGGTTTCCCTTCCCTAAAGTAGGGTGTAAGCGTCGGCTTTTTGAAAAAAGATGTAAAACCCCTGCCAAAGGGGGCAATGAAAGCCCCCAAAAACCACATAGCAAGTGGTTTTAAAAAAAGGGCCCCCAAAAATTCCCGCCCCGGTATCCCCCTGTCGGGGGAACCATTGCGTACGGGGGTACCTATCCCCCGCAAGCGTGTTTTAAGTTGTGGGGGGCTGCCCCTGAAAGCAGAACAATCCCCCCCGAAATACCCAGGGGCCGGGGCCCCATAGGCCCTTTTTCCAAACATCAAAAAATTTTCCCCAAACCCCCTGGGTGTGAAAGGAAAAATGTGTTTGTTGCGGGGTAAAGGGGGAAATTCCCTGGGAAACCTGGGCCGGGTTTTGGGTTTCACCCAAACCTTTGCCCTGTGGGGTTGTGTTGCATTTCCCTTCCGTTTTAATGAAAACCATCCCAGAAGGGTTTTTTAAAGGTTTGGGGGGAATGTTTAACCCCTTTTGAGGCCGGGGTAGGCTTGTATGGAGGGCAACAAGAAGGGGCACCCCAAAAAATGAAAACCGGGTTTAAAAGGCGAACCCCCCTAAAAAGGGAAAACCTTGGGGATCAGTTGAATTCCCCATAAAAAGCGGGAAAACCGCTTTTGCCCAACCCCGCTACAAAGGCCCTCATCGGGGCCAAAAAACCAGCCTAGGGGGCCATTGGCCCCTTAGGGGGAAACAGTTGGGCATGGGAAACAACCGGGGGCACCCTAACCTGGGGATATGAAATAGGCTTCCAACCTTGGGCCAACCCCAAATGGAAAAAGGGGAATCAAGGGGTAACCTTTGGGTTCTGGTGTTTTTTTAAATCCCCGGGGAGGAATGTCCCATTGGGTGCCCAAAAAATTTGGGGTAAAAAGCGGAAAGCTTCCCACATTTTGGGGGGGGGGTTGGGGAAATTTGTTCACGGCCCGTCACCGGGTTATGTGGCAATTTTGGAAGGGGTTAGTAAACCCCACCCAGGGGAAACCCCATCAGAGAAAGGGGAAAACCTCCACGGGGCCAGCCAAGCCTAATTAAATTGCACCAGGTTTCCTTTGTAGGAACCCAAAATTCCCTGGACTCCCATAAATTGGTTAACCCCCGTGACCGGGGTTCACACCTCAAAATTTCCCCCACCCGTTTTCCAATTTGATAATAGTGTAGGGTTGGGCACCACATAGCCAGGAAATAACCCCAGGGGAAAGGTAATGCCTGGTACATAAAGCCCCGATACGGGAAGGAAAATGTGTTAATGGGGTACTGTCAAGGGTTCGGGGCCCAAAGGGAAAACCCGGGTAAATTTTTACCCCTCTGGGCTGGTGTTTTTTAAAACCTTGGCCCCCGGGAAGGGATGGGAGACCTGCCAAAAAACAAAATCCCCCAAAAGGGCAAACCACCCAACGGGAGAATGTTTTAAATTTAAAATTGAAATGGGGTAAGCCCCAAAATTACAGTTCCAGTGGGGGGTTTTCCAAAGGGAATGGAAAAGTTTTTTCCAAGGGGACCCATAAAGGGGAAACCCCGGGGGAAATTACACTTGGGCGGAAAGGAAAACAAGGTAATACACATAGGGATAAAAGGACTTTCCCCCTTTTAACAAAAGCACGGGAAACCCCAGTTGGAAAGTCCAAACCCTAAATTACTAGAAAGGGTTTCCATGCCCACTCAAAAAAAAAAGGAAGTAAAGGAATCACCCATGGTAAAATTGAAGCAATTTTTTTATTTTATAAATGAAAACGGGTTCCCCAAGGGGCCCAAAAACCCCCTTGCAAGGGGTTTAAATTTAATGTATTTTCCCTAAAAATTTCTTTTAGTCTGGGCTGGTTTTGGACCCTTTTTCCCCCTGGGGGTTGGGGTTGGCCCCTTGTTTCCCCCCAAAATAAACCTCCCCCAAATGAAAAATTAAAATTTTAAAATAATTAAAAATTTTTGTCGGGTTCAAAAAGGCCAAGACCCCCCAAACAATGCAAACCCTTAAATTTTAAAACCCCGGGTCCGGGGAAATTTAAAAAAGGGGAAAATTACTTAAAAGGGGCCCTTAAAGGCAAAAAACCCTAAGAAACCCGGGGGCCCAATTCCCCCCATAGGGGAACAAAATTGGGTTTCCTGTAAACCCATGGAAAAATAATATATTAAATAGGGCCCCCCGGAAAGAAAATCTGTTTTACAAAAGCTGGGGATAAACATATTTTTTTGGGTTTTTTGAAATTTTACAAAAACGGACACCTAGTAATTCTGAGGTTAATAAGAGATTAACCAGTTTTTGGGATTATGACAATTGCAATAAAAATTTGGTTAAAGAATTAAATGGGTAAAGAAAATTTTCCCGGGGGGAAATTTGGAAAGGTAAAAAAGGGACACGGACAAACCCCCCAAGTCTCATTTTAACATATACGGTTTCCAGGGCCAAATTCCCGTAAACTGGGGGGACAAGGCCCAAAAGCACCAAACCCCCCAAAACCGGTTCTTTTGGGGATTAACCCCTTGACGAAACCCCCGGGTAAGGGGCCATGTGCCCCTCCATACCCCGGAAATAAGGAAATTTTTAAATGGGTACTGCAATTCCCCCAGAAAGGGGTTTTGGGAGGGCCTGGGCTCGGGGGAGTTTTGGTGGGGGGATTGTGTACCCCTAATACCCAAGGGGATGCAAAAAGGGAAAATGGAAAGCGGGTGTAAAGGTACAGCCCAACTAAGGGGCCCCCTTTTGGAATTACGGATAAAAGGAACAAAGATGGAATTTAATGCAAAGGGGGAATTCCATCCCGAAAGGGCCCTTTACAAAAATAAAAGGGGTCCTTTGCCCCTTCCCAAGGAAAAAACCAGAGAAAAAGGGGAAAAGCCCAAACTAAAAGGGGCCCCAGAAACTTTCAAAAACCCCCAAAAACCCCCGGAAAAAAGCGCCCATAGTAAATTGGAAAGCAATTCTTTCTTTTTTATAAGGGAAAAGGTTAATGTTTCCCTCCCTTCCAAATGTTCAAAATTTTTTCCCTGAATAAATTTTTTTGGTCTAAAGTATTAGAAATAGGGGAAAAGCCCCCCGGGCCTTGTAAAAGGGAGACCAAACAAAACCCCGGTAAAAAAGTAAAAAAAATTAAAAAATTAAAATTTTTGGGGCTTGCTTCATCCCCCGCCCCATTTCAGAATCAATTTGCACCCAACCTACCCCTTAAAAACCCTTTAAGGCCAGTTTTAAATGCCAAGTTTCAAACCCAAAGGGCCGTAAGAAATTTTTTTAAAACCACACAATAATCAAAACTTAAAAATTTTAAAACCCAAAGGAAAAAAAGAAATTCCCAAAAGGGATATTACAAGACCCAAATGCGCCAAAGGGCCGGGGGGAAATTTCAAATAGGGGTTCGGGTTTTCCAAATTACAAAAAAGGACACCAGAAAAAATGCCGATAAAATGGTTAATTGTTAACACAAAAAGCAAAAAATTGGGGGAAAACCAAGGGTAAAGAAAATTTTTTAAATTTTGGGGTATCATGGAAAAAAAGTGCCCAGGTAACCACAACAGTAACAAAGGGAAGCCGAGGGGCAAAAGAAAAACCCCACGGGCACCCAAAACGGGGTTTGGGGGGGGATTTGCCCTGGAAAAAAAAGGGGTACGACAATTCTTTCCGGGGCCTTTGAAAGGGGGGAAAAAGGGAATTTTAAATGTAACCGACCTTCCCCCACAAATTTTTATCCTTGATTTTGTTTTTGGGGTTGGTTTGGGGGAATGGAAATGAACAAATACCGGGGGTATCAAATTAATGAAAACAACACTAAGGTGATTCAATTCCCCAAACTAAGGGTTTTAATTTAGATTTAAAAAATTGATTAAATTTTGTATTAATAAACCATGTTGGGGGTTTTTTCCAATTAAATGAAATTTGAAACCCCCCTGGATCGGGAATATTTTCCCCGTTATAAAATCAAGCCCCGGAAACTTTCTAAACAGAAAGGTTTTTTGATTTTGGCCTTGAACCTACTTAAAAAGGAAGTGTTGGGGGACCATCAAAAAATTTTGTCCTCCACCCCTCCAGCAGGGGGTTAAAAGACCCTCTGACTTTTAAATGGGAATGTTTTTTAAATTTCCATTGTTTTTTGGGCCCGTATTAGGGCAAAATGCTTTTTGGAAGATCCCAGGAAAGGTTTGTGATTTCCAAAAACCCCCCCCACCCAAAAGGGTGAAAAGGGCATTAGTTGGTAACCCGGTTGACCCTGGGGCCAGGGGATTAGGGGAAAGTGTAGAAAGGGGGGAGAAAGGCTCCAAAAATTTAATAGAAAATTTAAAAGGGAAAGTAAAAAGGGAAGAACAAAACGGGCCTAAAGGACGGGAAAAGACCCAAAATGCCCAACCCCAAAAATTTGGATTTAAAAAAATTAAACTTTATCGGGTTAAAAGGGGGGGAAGGAAGGTCAACAAAGAATTTGGGGAGAAGAAGGGGAAAATTTGGTAAAACCCGTTTTAAGGGGAAAGCTGATAAAACCCTTGAAAGGTAAAATTAAAAAAGGAGGTTTTAAAAAATTTGTTTGAAAGGGAAAATTAAGGGAAAAAAAAAAAGGGGGAAAAAAAGGGGGGCACATTAAATTGGGAGGGCCCCAAATTGCCAGGGAAAAATTTGAAATAAAAAGTTTAAATAATTTTATGTAAAAGGGGGATTTTATTTAAAATAAGAAATATTAATTGTAAACAAAAAAATTTTTTATCCCAAATATTTTAAATTGAACATTTTATTTTTGGGAATCAAAAGAAAACTAAAGATAAAAATTCTGAGCAAACCCAAAATTTAAGGTGAAAAAAAATATGTTTAATGCTTTGAAACCAATTTTTTTAAAATAAAATTTTGGGTGTATTTTTGTTTAAAGGAAAGTAAACAAAGATTTTACGTTTACAAGGGAGAGACAATTGAGCAAAGAAAAGTTTAATTTGGGAAGTTAAAAACCCACCAAAGGGTTTTGAATAAGATTTTTTGGGCAGTTTGAAAATTTAAGAGGGAGGAAGGGTTCTTGGTTTTTTTGGGAAATTTATAAAAGGGGTTAAAGATAAAGGCCCCAATTTTTTTTAAAAAAAAAATATAAAAGGGCATATTTTGGAAAAAAAGGGAAAAGAAGGGCGGGTAATTATGGGAAAGGTTTTGAAAAAAAATTTTTTAATGGGTAAAAATTTAAAGAAAAAATTAAGGGGGTTTGGGAAATGGAAAAATGGTTTTTAAGGCAAAGAATTAAAAGGGCCAATTAAAAAATTTTTTTGATTTTTGAAAAAATTTTATAAAATTTTATATTTTTGGGGGTTTGGTATAAAAAATGTAAAAATTTTAAAAGTTTTGAATTTTTTTTTAAAAGTTGATAAATTAAATTAAATAAAAAAGGGGGTTTGAAAAATTTTTTTAAAAAAATTGGAAAAAAATTTTTTCCCAAGGGGAAAAAGGCACTTTTAAATGGGGGATTTTAGTATATTTGAAAAAGGAATTAATTTATTAAAATTTAAATTTATTCAATAAGCAATATTTTAATTTAAAAAAAAGGGGAAATTTAAAAGTTTTTGTAAAAAATTGAGGAATTTTATTAAGCAAAAAAGGCTGGGAAAAAAGACATAACTTAATGGTTTGGAATGTTTTGCTAAAAAAAATTTTGGGTTTGGTTTCCTTCTTTGTTTAAAAAAGGGGTGAAAAAAAGGGTTTTCTTACTGGGGGAATTTTTTTGGGTTTGGTTTATTGGAACTTTTTGGAACAAAACCCACCGGGGTTTGTTTATTTCCCCTTTCCCCTTTTGGAAAAAAAGACAGGCCAATTTAAAAATAAAGGGGAAAAAGTACAGACAAAAAGATTTAAAAAAAAACAGAAAGGGAAAAGGTAAAAAAGGGGCCCGGGTTTTGGGAAAAGGGGTTCCAAAAAGTTTAACCCCTTTAAATTTGGGGGTGTATTTTTTGGGCTCAAAAATTTGTAATTGCACCAGCCCACCGAGGGCCCAAAAAATTTTTTAAGGTATGGGTTTTTTTTGAATATAAATGTTTAATTTTGTTTTAAAAATGCCCTTTTAAAGGGGAAAAATTTTATGAAAAAATTGATTTAAATTATAAAAAATGGTACAAATTTTAAAATTTGAAATGTTTAAGGGAAACCGGGGAAGGTTTGAAATGGGTTTTTGGGGGTATAAATATGGGGCTTGGTTTTTTTTTTTGGGGGTTTAATTTTAAACCCCCGGGGGGTTTTTGCGGGGGAAACTTGTTTTTTTCCCACTAAATGTTTTCAAAAAAAACCAGGTTGGAAAAGCAAGGTTTTTGGAGTGTTTTCCCCCTAAACAGTTTTCCGTTGGCCCCCCTTTGGAATAAAGTCAAAAAAAAAGGACCTTTTTTTAAACCCTTTTTGGAATTTAACGCTGGTAAGGCTCCAGGTCGTGGGCTGTAGCCACCCCTAAAAAAGACAGGCCGTAATCCCTAAAGGGGTTGTCAAAACAGAATCCCGATTGGGAACAAAGGGGCACCGTAACAAACTAAGGGGACAAAAAACTTCAATTTTAAAGGCCATGGTTTTTCCATTGGGCCCCCCTTTATAACGCCCCACCCGAAAGGGGAAAAAAAGGGGGTTAACAGCCCGGGCCGTGAATTTTGCCCCAAACTTTGGCAACGTCCAAAAATGGGCCTTTTAAAAGGTTTTCTTAAAGAATTTCCCCAACCCACCCCGACACTTTCCCTTTTGGGGGTTAAGGGGGTAGTGGAGGGTTTTCACCCAAAAATAATTGGGTATCAAAACGGGGGTTTGGGGAAATCCGGTCACCCCTGGGGGGATGGGAACAGTCCAACAATGTTAAAAACTTTTCCCCCAAAAGGGAAACATTTGGGGTTTGTAACCCAAAATTTTCCTTTAGGAACCCAGGAGGGAACAAGGTACCCCGGTGGCACCAAAATAAAACCCCTGTTAATTAACACCTGCCAGAAAGGCAAACAAGGAAATACAGTTTGGGATCCATTTCACCCCCCTTTCCGACAATGGGGTTTTTGGGCAATGGACTGGATTCCCACCAAAAAATGGGCATCTTTATGCAAAAAAAGGGGGTGTGGAAAATTTAATTGGCAAAAACCAATTTCCCCCGGGGAAGGGATGTTTCAAACAGGGCTTCCCCCCAATAACAACATCCAAAGGAAAAAGGGGAACATGCCGGTGTGAAAGGGGGACAATACACCTTTGTCCAGGGGGCCCTTTTAAGGTTTCCCAAAGCTTTCCAACCGGAAAAGAGGGCACCCAGGGAATAAAAACCCGGGGGTTTTAACACAAAAAAGTGTAGAAAACAAACCCAGGGAAATACAGAGGAAACCCCCCAGTGGACACTCCAAAGACTTTTCCTTTCCAGGCCGTGGCCCAAAATTTCCCGGGGACCCGGGAAACCCAACCCTGCTAGGCAAGCGGGGGAAAAATCACCCCGCTTTCCCCCCGGGAAAATAACACCTGTCCATAAAGGGGGACAAACAACCCCAACGGGAAGGTCATACATGTTTTTGGCTTTCCACTCCCTTTCCGCCAGGGAATTTTAAATGGTTTTTCATTTTACCGGCTTTTTAGGGCAAAAGGGGCGGAAGTTAAAAGGGACCTTTTCCCCTGGGGGGATTTACAAACATTCCCAAACCTAAGGAACTCCCCCAGAAAAACCATAGGGTTTTAAATTGGGAAGGGAACCCCGGGTTCCGTGGGCACCCTACAAACAGGGAGGAAAACCCAGAATAAAAAACCTGGGGAAATAAAAAGCGGAAAGGCAAACCCACGGGAAATACAGTCCAACATTTTCACATTTTCCATAGCACCACCCGGTTCCCCCGGTAAACCCAATTTGTAAAAGGGTTTGGGGACACCCGCTTCCCCCCCCGGAAAATGCCCTGTGGCACAAAATTTGGCACCCAAAAAGGGGAACAAGGGGTATGACAAAGTTCCCCATTAAAAAAATTTGCAGGAATAAATAGGCTCCCCGGCTGTGTTTTCCAATACGTGGGGGATATTCCCAATGGGATTCTGGGTTACTTAAAGGTTCCCAACCCTGGGACTGGGAAACAAAAATGGGTTTTGGGGAAAGGCAGGGTTCTTTGCCCTTAAAGGGGTGGGCAAACAGGACTCCGCACTAAATAAGGGAAATAAAACCCGGGAAGGGACGGGTAAATGTTTACACCCTATACTGGTGCCCAAAGTGGGCCCCAATTTTCCCATGGGTTTGGCGGCGTTCGGAAAAAAGGGACCCTGCTGGCAAAGGGGAATCCCAAAAGCGTTAAAAGGGGGATCCCCAAGGAAATACAGGGGGACTAAATGGGAACCCCCCAAAAAGCCGCCGGGGGCAAAAAGACGGCTAATCCCCCCGCACAAATGGGGTTTAAAGGGTTTTCCCTTTTGGCAGAAAAAGGGGGGACCGGGGGTAAAAAATTTCCTGGGACAATTTTCCGGTCCCCCCGGGGAAAAGGGACTGGATGGAAAAAGGGCGTTCCCCCAATAAAGGAACACCCCTTCAGGGGATTTAATTGAACCCCCCAATTGCCATAAAAAACCCTGTAAAAAATAAAGATGGCACCCATGGCCAAAAACCAAATTTTAAAACAAAAAGGAAAAAGATGGGAACAGTAAACCCCCCATAAAACCAACCGTGGGCGGTCCCCGGGTATCCAAAGGAGACTTTAAAGGGGCCCCCCATCACCCGGGGGGGCCCTGAAAACCTTCCCAACAAAAAACCCCCAGGGGGAAAAGCATCCAGGTTTTAAAGGGTTCCCCACCTTAAAACTTCCTTTGGGGTTAATTTTGAAAAACCCAATAAAAACATTGCCAACAAAAAGCCCCGCGGCACCCAAAGGCCAAAAACCATGTCAACAATTAAAAGGCATCCATAAACACAGGGATTAAAAGGGATAAATTGACTTATCCCATAAACCAACCCAGAGACCTAAAAAGGGGAATGGAAGTATCCAAGCATTCCCTTTTTGTTTTTCAATGGAAAAAGAACTGACCAAGTAAAAACAAAGAAAAATTTAACCCTTAAAAATTGGGGCACCCAAAACACTACTTTTGTTTGTTTGCCCCCCCCTTTTCAAAAAAGGAGCCTAAAAATTATATGGGTTAAAAGCCCGGGTTTGGCCAAACCCTAAAATAAAAAATTTTTTCCCTACTTTGCATTTTTACATACTTTCCCCCCTTTGGTGTTTTACCTGGCCCCAAAAACCCAACTTTTAACCATGGTCCCCCTTGGTGGGGCCCCCTCCATACAATTTTCCCCGGCTTCCCGGGCGCGGGGGCCCTTTGTGGGAATTTCCCTGGTAAAACATGTGTGCTGGCTGTGCCATACCCCCAAAAGGGGGGTAGTACAGTCTGCAGGTATGTGCAGGCGTGCACATGTGACAGCGGGCCACAAGGATACCCATAGTGGCGCACAGCTGCACACATGGCTATAGTGGGACACACACACGGCCATGCAGTGTACTCACATAGACATACACACACCATAAATAGGCAAGTACACACAAGGTGTATGTCATGTATGGGTAAAGTGTAAGGACAGCAAGGATAGCTGTCTGCCATGTAATCCAGCGATGTCTATGAGGTGTTCTGGAATACGGACAGTGCATGGACAATGTGTGGATATGCAAAGTACCACAGTTATATGTGTCAGCCGTTGCAATATGCGATACATGGGGAAGACGGCTGTCCATGGGAGAGCAGCGGTACCACAACATAGGTACATAGATATACAAAGAAAGAGGTACACCGCGAGCACATCCGGCAGGCCCGCGAGTGTAATGTACACAGCAGCAACCCACAACACCATAGTAGGGTACGTGGAGAACACGCCACGGAGGTCGCCCGACCAGAAGAAGCACACAAGCAGTACACGATCCATCCCACCATCCACAAACACAAGGATGGCGCCAGGATATGGGTGTTCCGCGTAAACCTCAAAGCCATACCGTATGAACCCATGCAGCTGGGAGCATGGACACACACACACATGTGGCACGCATGGTGATTGACCACACCCCCACATACCCAACCGCACAAACGTACAACACAGGTATGGTATGCGCTACGTGGACCACCGAGCACACCACCAGCAGAGGCACATGTACAGGTGGGTGACAACAACCGTACAGGAATGGCCGCTGGTAGGCAAGGTATGTGTTGCGAAGCGTCTAAAAGCATGTACATCCGCAGAGGCAGCTGCAAAAACACACACACACAAACACACGCAAGGGCCGGGAGTCGAACCTACGCCTATCTACATGAACTCACTACAGTATGAAGCATTTACAGAACGCTACCGAAGTTTACTGAGCACAGCGCTGTCAGAGGCATACTTCTGGGCTGGTGACATCACCCATAAAACAATAGCTGGCACAGGGCAAGGTATGTGTTGCGGCGTGATAATAGTATGTGTATCCGCAGAGGCAGCTGGAAACACACACACACACACACACACATGGAAGGGCCGAGTCAACCTCGCCTATCTACATGAACTCACTACAGTATGAAGCATTTACAGAACGCACTACCGAAGTTTACTGAGCACAGCTGTCAGAGGCATACTTCTAGGCTGGTGACATCACCGAAAACAATAGCTGGCAATAGGCAAGGTATGTGTTGCGCGATAATAGTATGTGTATCCGCGAGAGGCAGCTGGAAACACACACACACATGGAAGGGCGAGTCGAACCTCCGCCTATCTACATGAACTCACTACAGTATGAAGCATTTACAGAGCAGCTACCGAAGTTTGCTAAACAGAGCTGTCACAGGCATGCTTGTAGGCTGCTGACATCACCCATAAGACAATAGTTGGCAATAGCCAAGGCATGTGTTGCGGAGCCGCCTAAAAGCATAATCAGTCGCCAGACAGCTGGAAACACACACACACGGAAGGGACGAGTCGAACCCACGACTATCTCCATGAACACACTACTGTATGAAGCATTTACAGAACGCTGCGAAGTTTGCTAAACAGAACGCTGTCACAGGCATACTTGTAGGCTGCTGACGCCAGCCGCAAGACAATAGGTGGCAATAGCTAAGGCATGTGTTGCGGGCGTCTAAAAGCATATTCAGTCGCAGACGCAGCTGGAAACACACACACACAGAGACACACACACACACACACGGAAGGGCCGGGAGTCGAACCTCGCTATCTACATGAACTCACTACAGTATGAAGCATTTACAGAGCAGCTACCGAAGTTTGCTAAACAGAGCTGTCACAGGCATACTTGCAGGCTGCTGACATCACCCATAAGACAATAGTTGGCAATAGCCAAGGCATGTGTTGCGGAGCGTCTAAAAGCATAATCAGTCGCAGAGACAGCTGGAAACACACACACACACACGGAAGGGACGGGGTACGAACCCACGACTATCTACATGAACACACTACTGTATGAAGCATTTACAGAACGCGCTACCGAGTTTGCTAAACAGAACGCTGTCACAGGCATACTTGTAGGCTGCTGACGCCAACGCATAAGACAATAGGTGGCAATAGCCAAGGCATGTGTTGCCAGGCGTCTAAAAGCATATTCAGTCGCGCGAGCTGGAAACACACACACACAGACACACACACGGAAGGGCGGAGTCGAACCTCGTCTATCTACATGAACTCACTACAGTATGAAGCATTTACAGAACGCTACCGAAGTTTGCTAAACAGAGCTGTCACAGCGCCGCATACTTGTAGGCTGCTGACGTCAGCGCCAAGACAATAGGTGGCAATAGCCAAGGCATGTGTTGCGGAGCCGCCTAAAAGCATATTCAGTCGCAGGACGCGGCTGGAAACACACACACACACACACACACACACAGAGACACACACACACACACACGGAAGGGCCGGAGTCAACCTACCTATCTATATGAACTCACTACAGTATGAAGCATTTACAGAACGCTACCGAGTTTGCTAAACAGAGCGCTGTCACAGGCATACTTGTAGGCTGCTGTCATCACCCGCAAGACAATAGTTGGCAATAGCCAAGGCATGTGTTGCGGAGCGCCTAAAAGCATAATCAGTCGCAGAGACAGCTGGAAACACACACACACACGGAAGGGACGGGCGAACCCACGATTATCTACATGAACACACTACTGTATGAAGCATTTACAGAACGCAGCTACGAGCTTGCTAAACAGAGCGCTGTCACAGGCATACTTGTAGGCTGCTGGCGTCAGCCGCGAAGACAATAGGTGGCAATAGCCAAGGCATGTGTTGGTGTCTAAAAGCATATTCAGTCGCAGCTGAAAACACACACACACACACGGAAGGGCCGGGAGTCGAACCTACGCCTATCTACATGAACTCACTACAGTATGAAGCATTTACAGAACGCTACCGAGCTTGCTAAACAGAGCTGTCACAGGCATACTTGTAGGCTGCTGACGTCAGCCGCAGGACAATAGGTGGCAATAGCCAAGGCATGTGTTGCGGGGCGTCTAAAAGCATATTCAGTCGCAGACGCAGCTGGAAACACACACACACACACACACACACACACACACACACGGAAAGGACGGGGGACGAACCTACGCCTATCTACATGAACACACTACAGTATGAAGCATTTACAGAACGCTACCGAGTTTACTGAGCAGAGCTGTCAGGAGGCATACCCCACGTGAGTGGTATCATTTGCAAAGGCAATGCCCGGGTGTTCGGACAGAGTGCGCAGTCACGCAGTCTGTTACCATCCCAAGGTCGCCGTACACTAACACGTTAGTGCTGCAGTCCAGAATAACAAGTAACTACTGATCAGTACATCACTGCATACTGGGCATGCTCAGACACTTAGACTCGGCACCGGGCAGACAGGCATACACACATATTTTGCGTTACGGCATGGGTGGCGTAATGTGGACCGTCGTGTGTCCAGCCACAACAGAAACCTGGCCATGCCACAGACGTGGCCGTTCGTGGGGATAGAGGCATGCACCGGGTATTACTGCAGCCGGCTGCGGTGTGCACTGTGCTGTGTGTCTATCTACACAGCTGCCTACTGGGCATGCTCAGACACTTAGAGTCGGCACAGATCAGACATGCATACACATGGTGCGATGGCATGGGTGGCGGAATGCGGACCATCCTGTGTTTCCGGCCACACAACAGTAACCCGGTCATGCCACAGACGTTGTTGTTGCTGCAATATGTAGGTGCAATTAACCATGTGTAGGACTGGCCTACAGTTTGTTGCATGCTACAGACAACCCTCACATACACAGGATACCTTCACAGATGTCCTGAGGACACTGGTGAGTGGGCATGCTCTCACAACAGCACCGTTTGGGTGACATGAACCACCCATACATAGCCTGGGAACATTACCCATGGCACAACACAGTACGCCAGCAGTCCCAGGTGTTCACACACCTGGCCACTGTTAAACAGCCATGCACCATACATACCAGGGGGGGGGATATCTGACAGTTCTGCCCATCACGCATGGTGAGGATATGCCCCACACAGGATGTACAGCCCTCAATGGTGATGCAAGACCGTATAGTGGATCCACTGGTCATCCACTCACTGTAACCAACACCAGCATGGGGGACCTCAGTGATGACCTCTCCACAGGAAACCACACACATCATATGACCGGTGTGGTACCCTACATGTCCTCCATGCCAATGTTGAACAGAGGCCAGACCGAAAAGCATACGAATGCCTTCCACGACCACCCACATGCATGTCTGCGACAGGCAAACATGATGACATCAGGCCCTTGTCCACCACAGGTAGGCACATGGTGTGGTGGACCGCAGCCACTGACTACCTGTACATCAACAGTTGGAGCTACTACATGGCAGGGCAATGACAGTACCAGGGAAACCATCACCCATTCATACCGGCGTCACCATACGCCCCCACATACCAACATCCAGGTCCGCCGGGAGTGGTACTGCAGAGGGCACATGAGACAACCACAGGGCCTTCCTAACTGTGGTAAGGACATGGTTGGGGCACACAGACCTGCATGGAAATGGTCCAGAATGGTACAACAGTCACTGCACCCACAGACATTGTCTGCATACCACAGGACATGTTCCATGCATACATCCCCAACAGGGAACATATCCATCCCACCAGAGTGTATCCTCCCAAACATGTCATATGGCCTGGGGTGATCCCATATCTCTATGGCGTTTGACACGTCAGCAATGGGCACCGATGGTTTCCCTGGCTGTGTGCTACCCATCCTCTTTAAGGCCCTCGGCCCACACATGCGCCCACTGTGTCATGTTAGCCTTACTATGGGCTATGTCCCCAATGGATGCCATATGGCATCTGTGGTCCCACTATGCCAGGGTAGTGCTCCTATGGACTGTCAACAGCCACACCCTATACGCTTGACAAGTGTTGTCTGCAAAGCTGTGTGGAGGTCCATACAGGTGGTCATGGTTACAGATAGCGGTGTACAGCCAATAGCGGACATACCCACAACTACATAGTCAAGGTCGGATCCTGCCTCCCGAACCTGCTCGTCCAGTCTGGAGTGTTCACCAAGGCCATTGATGGGGATGTGGGTTTGCACACAGTACCATGACCTGGTGGGAGCGTTCAGAGCACACTCACATGGGACCCATGTAAAGGCTCGCCAGCATACATGTGGGGACATATGTCACCCGATGCTTCTCACACAGGTTGGAGGTCACACCACACAGGGTTGGTGCTGAAGGTGCTTTGTCACACTCATATCTGGACCCAGTGGAGGCCCACAGGGCTCACTCCTGTGCACCCTGCCATATGGCATCCGACCTTCCAATGTGCATGCAATCATAGGGGATTGTAGCAGACAAGGTATGCAGATGACTACGCACCGCCGACATACCCAGCACCCCATGTTACACGACATCCACCTAGGCGTCATAGACATGGCTGACTGGTGCCAGAGCCATGGCCTGCTACCAGATGCCAGAGAAGGTGCAGCCCTACCCAGTGTGAAGAACATGTTCGTCCCAATGTCACATGTAGGTGAGTACGCCATTAAAGGTGGTGGACATGTTCAGGTGATGGCTACCACACCTGTTGGCAACCTCTGTCAACACACACAATGGCAATGTGGGTGTGAAGACATTCCATTGTGGCCTCCTGGTCTGGATGGAATGGCAACCACATCAGGGTGTTCATTGTACCCTGTACACATCACACAGCAGTGCAATGACTGTGTACAATGGCACATGTGGCCTGTAGCTAACCTCGCCTGCAGCACTCGGAAGGACCGCAGCGTTCCACAAGACGGGGATGACGGTGCTAGGACATGTGTCACATGGTGCGGCCAAGGGGACACTGGCTGTGGATCTGCACAGCACAGCTGATCCGTGGTGATCTGTGCCCGACATACACGCCATGTCTGACCTGGGTGACATGGGCACATTCCACCTCCCAGGCCCCATGCAACACGGGCACAGAAGCGACTGTCAGACACCTCAACCCACAGATGAGTGGGACGTGCTGGGGAACAGGGTAACGCCAGACACACAGCGACACGGGAGGAGTGCCAGGCCATGTGAAGGAAAGGCCCTGACTGCCTTTGTCCAGGACTGCTACTGGCGTGTGGATGTGTGACTATAGTTATGCGCCAGTCAACCTCTGTGTGTCACTGCTAGACCAGGGACTGATGGATATGGCATCCCCATCCTGAGGGGTGTTAGATGCCACACACAGTCATGCTAGGTCCACACATGTCGTGGGCACATATCCTGTTACGTTCATGTGTGCCTATGTACCTATGTAGGGGTCCATGCCGGATGTGGGTAACTGTGCTATGCTGATTTTGCCAGACATGCCTGTGGGTACCCCACGACTACACGTGGGGAACTAATTACAGTGCTCCCAGTAGGCACGTGCAGTACACCATCAGTATCAAGCGGGTTAACTGCACCGACATGGTGCTACACATGTAACCACCACACATACTGTGTACACATATCAATGAATGCTGCACCTGTCCTGCATGGTATGTCTGCTGCATGATGTCCGTGCACAACACACATCACATACACACCTGTCACCAGCCATACACACACACCACAACATACACAGCACGTACCATGCGGACACAGGTATCACATACACCTCTCACTATTGTGTCCACCCTGTGCATCATATTATGTTAGCTTAACCGTGCATTGCTGGTGTGGCTCACAGTTATGCGGCAGAGACTTAATCATATACACAGGGTGATATGTGCCACAGGCATGGGCTGTACCAATGGATGACATCATGTGTGTGTGTAAGGGCCAGTGCATTGAGTGGGCATGACTATGTAGAATGCATGTGGGTGTGGTGGAGCCCTACAGTTGTGTCTGCTGTGTGTGGGTGTGTGTGTACACAGTTCAGTCATCTGTGATGCCTACACGGGGTATGCTTGGCAGCCCCTGACTGTACAGTGCAGGTGTTACGGCTCACTGTGTCTGCCGGCGGCGGCGACCAGCCTGCCTGGGGTTGCACGGGCACGACCGGGTGGAGGTACAGACTGTCCACTCTCCGATGTCACATGTCCGCTGGAAACATGCCCACGACGGGGCCGTCCAGGGCCACGTCCACGTGGCCTGCTCTGTCCTGGTGTGGATGGTGTAGTAGCAGCTGCAGTGCTACTGCTACCATCACTGTCTGTGTGGGCATGGGAGGTGGCACGCACGCCGACCTGCAGCAGGTGGTGTTGCTGGCACAGCCCACGTGCCCTATGCCTCACCCTACCTGGTGTTCCTGCACGCGGACGCGCTCAAGGATGCCCAAGCCTCGGCCGAGGAGCCCAGCCATGTCGCCCAATCTCCTATCCAGAACATCGGCAAGATGCTGTTGTGCATTCACCAATGCCTGGATGCTGTCATTTAGGGTACGGATTGCGGACCTCTGCAGCCTCTGCCCTTCCTGGTTCTGCCGTTCGGCGTGTGCCTGCGCCGCCATTACAGTCTGGAACATGCGTCTGGTTATACCAGCTGCTGCACCCTGTACGGCAGGTGTATGTCTAGCGGTGCTCCCCCTACGGGCAGCACCTGCCACATGCCTGCGTGGCACTGCACCAGTCCTTACACTGGCAACATCGTGTGTACCCACACCTTCTGCAGCCACCACACATTCCTGCTCGGGGACAACAGACGCTGACTGACCATCATCTATGGGCATCGGTGTCGGGGTATGTCGGCATCTGAACCGTGTGCAGGGATGAAAGGGACGTATGTGTAATGTTCTCCACTGGCACAGTCTCTGCCTGTGACAAACCTGCCTGTGCCTCATGCACATGGTCATCACCACTAGTATCTGTGGGGACACTAGCATCAGATTGACGCGGGAGGGGCACCTACAGCACCTGTCAATACAAAGACATACCATCGGGTTACAATACAGACACACACACACACACACACACACACACACACACACACACACACACACACACACACACACACACACACACACACACACACACACACACACACACACACACACACACACACACACACACACACAGCATGCATGTGATAATGCAGGTGGCATGCAGCATTCACACAACACAGACCAGTGAATGCAGACCAGACATTCATAGTGGCAGTATGTACACTGCCCTGGTGGGGACAGTACAACAGGCAGGTGTCATTTAGTAGGCATGCAGTACACACATTCATGGTAGTTTGCATGCATCAGCGTGATACACCGTGTGGCCGCGGGCAGGTTGAGAGTACACATGGCTGCCAACACTATGTAATGTACACCGCAAACATGTGCGGTATCATGTGGACATGTGAGGATGGTGTCCCACCGCATGCACCACATCACGATGGCTGTCATGGTGCAGTGTTATGTGTACAGTGTACAGATACAATGTATGTGTAACAGTGATGTCTGTGCAGGTCGTTGCTGTGAGCTGTGTGCGTAGCTGTGCGGTGTGTGGTGCAGGCTCTGTGCCACTGCACAGTAGCAGGACACAGCTATGTGTCTGTGCGATGCGTGACCTGGACGCATTACATTGCCATGTCTGTAAGTCAGTTCAGCTGCTCAGCAGCACATATATGGTGGACATTGGAGGCACCTGTAGTAGCTGGGGAGAGGGATTTCATGTCACTGGTGTACTACAGCAGATGTCCAGGGTCCACTACATTGATGAACCCACTATGTGTGTACAGGGTGCAATGGTGAGTACCCACTGTGGATGTGCTGTGTGGCAACATGCCTGTAGGTATCCACCATGGCCTTGTCTGTCTGACTCATTGACAATTGTGTGTGGTAGACATTGTGCACACGGCCCTGTGGTGGCCCATGTGACATACACCCATACTAGTGTGACGTGTCACATTCTCTGGATATGCTGACAGTGTGTATGTCTGCTATGTTGTGCATAGGTCATATCATGGTGTGACAATGCTGCAGACAGACATACCGCGTGCATGGGACATGGCATGCGCCATGTCACAACGTGCACCGATGCAGGGGCATGGGTCACATTGGTAACACCTGTGCTCTGGCCAGATCACAGCTCACTCTGTGGTACTGTGTCCATACTGCACTGGCATTCCAATGCATACTACACATGCAGCCATTGTGTAACACCTACACCATTGTATGCATAGCTGAATGCACGTAACACGCCAATTGGTTGTGTGGTGTCATACCACTCTACGGTAATGGGTGTATCTACTGCACATGGGTGGTGTGTATGTCGGGTGGTGCGAGCTGTATACCGTGAGGGGGGCACACACAGGTGAGCATGTCATGCCTAGACACATGGGGAATATCAATACAGCAGAACATGCGTTTGACTGGCAACAGACTTACCTGCAACAGACCCTTGTCCTTGCGACCGCCAGGCGTACCTGTAAAGGCATTACACAAAGGTATACACATTAGCCATTACTATCTCCACGGTCAGCACTGTGCATGACACATCATGCATGTGTGTGGTTGCATGTGCTATGCACATGTCTGCTAACACAACATAGCATACAATGGTTTGCATCTTGTGTGGCCATATACCTGGCATGTATTGCTATATCATGTGTTGTACTATGACACCCACACCCACGTCGCCTATCATACATACATGCAACACTGACTTACCATGCGGCTCCAGGCTCATAGCTTGGGTGACACCCACCTCCGCGATGGACGCAAGTGGTTGTGCATGTTGTTCCGTGGGTGTCCCCAGACTGACCAGGAGCTCCTCCGTAGCTGTAAGTGGGGCTGTGTTGGTGGCCCACCACCTGTCCCACGTTGTTGCCTGGCGATTGCAGCGGCACGCTGTCTTGCATGCCGGATCAGGTCCGCAGTGCCTGCGGATTTGTTGGTATGTGCGGTTGGTTCCGCCCACGCTGTTCACCCTCCTGCACAACTCCTCCCACATCTCCTGCCGTTCTTGTGCCTGCTGTGGGACATGGCTGAACAGGGCATTGTAGTTACTCTGGAGGTATGGTATGATGACCCCCTCCGCCTGCATACTAAATGGTGGTAGCCGGAACGTGGCATTATCTGGAAGACATAATGATGGTGGCAGGTCACATTCACACTGCTGTGCTGGCATACTGTTGGAAATACATTGCTATGACATGTGCGACATCTGCACAGTGATCTGTGAAGGGCATCGTGGGGTGACACAGCCGATGTTGTGGCTTCACACCATTGAGCACTGGGTGTCACATCATATCTGTGTGCCACCCCATCACACTGTGCACGCACCATGTAGATGTTAGCCTGCCATGGACATGTGTACCTGGCTGCCCTATGTCCGTATCAGTTGGCATATGTCCCCATGTGACATCTGTGCTACTGTTCACCTATGCGCTGTGTATATGTCAGTACACATCACGTCTGTGTCCATTGTGTTCGTCAGCGGCGGCACTGTACACATACACATGGTCACCTGCACATGCATGTGTTGTGCCATGTACTTCCACACAACACTGTAACGGTGCTGGACAACTTGCCCCAGCTCACCTGTGTTACGTATGTGATAGACATGGAGCAATGTGTAACCATGACACATTAGCAGGACAGGCCATGCATAGCATGTACACGCACACATTGTGCAGAGCATCACACAGCACCTGTAACATGACAGGGTGCATCGCCACCACATTACTACTGTGTATGGTTGATAGTGAGAGTGCCTTTTGTCCATTGCACCATGTGGGACTGCGATAGCTCATGCTGCCTTGCTGGTCATCTCTGCATGATATGGCAGGGTATGCATCATACATGGCAATGGGTGTGACCCACCCAGGGGCTGCCGGTATTGGCAGGGTGGCTGTCCATTGCTTTGGTCATAGCTGTGTGAATCTGGACATTCAATATGTTTATCACCATGGTGTGGACACTGGCCTCCAGCGGGGTATGCTGTACGCTGCTTGTTGAGGGTGTGTGTGGTGCATGCAGGTATCACACATCCATGCGTACACTGTAGCCCTGGCAGGTGCTATGTGCTGGGATGTTGATCGACACAGTGCTGTATGTGTACACACACCACTATCCCAATCACATGGATATCCGCCTGAACTGATGTGGGTGACACATATGTGTGCATACATTGCCCGCTGCCACCCACATGTCTGCTGCTGCACTACACACCGCCATCCCTCCCTGTGTGAATGTGGTGTTGGCCTCAGCAGAGGTATCCATGTATGGGGACATGGATGTTCACATAGCAGGCCCACTGATGGTATCGTCGATCTGACCATACACATGTGATGCACCCCTCACACATACAACCCATTCATATTGTTGTTCACAATGGTGACACGGCTATATTGCTATGCCGGAGCCATTCACAGACATACATACACAGAGGCATGCACGCCCATCTGTGTCATTCCGCGCACTATTGGTGTGGTTTGGCACCTAACGTGTTTGACTGCAGGTGGCGCAGACCTACTGTGCACATGTCTACATGGTAGGCCTGTTCTACGGTAGGCATCTGTGATGTGCTGTGCACATCTCATACCTGCACATTTGGTTGTTGTCCATCGGTCCACAGGCCAGTGGTGGGACATACAGAGATGTTGCTGAACATATGTACATGCGACACTGTACAACTGTGACGCTAGCCTCTCAGATGCTCATGTGTCATGGTCGTGAACACCGTACACACACATGTGGTTGTGGGCCGTCCATACCCATCTCCACCTGTGGGTTGCTATCATCCCACACACTCCTTGTACTGTCTGTTCAGGCTATGCAGCTATGTGGGGCTTGTGTGCATACAATACAATACTATGTGCCTTTGCACCCATCACGGACATTGTCACACAGGTACACCGGCAGCCATACACATCGCAGATTGTTGTCAGCATGTCACATGTGGTACACACCTAACACATCTCCTGCGGGACATGGTAATCTGTGTGGGCATGTCCAGTAGTGACATACCACAGCTACCCCTACATGACGGCTATGCAGGACATGTCTGTGTACATCTACTGTGACATATACACCAGCAATGCCCCCTACCTACATCACATGGTACTACCTGTGGAGTATGTGTGTCTGCATCCATGCTATGGCCATAGATGACATTTGTACATCTATATGTGCAACATACCTCAGTGGGGGTTGTCATGAGCACACGTTCCATGTGTCAATGCATTGTTTGTGTCTGTTGGGCAGTCATTGTTGTGCATGGTTTACATGGCTGACATAGTGTACTGTGTCTGATTCCAGGTACTTCATTGGGCTACCAGCATTGTACATTTCTACAGCACATTCCAGCCATCATGTAGCCAGCTTAGATGACAGTGGGAGGTGTTCCGCCATGTGCACATGTGTCACACAGTACAAGGGTGACTGACACACATTGTCGGACTGGGTTCTGACTGCTGTGGATGTGTGTACCGTGTTGACAACCATGACTGCACCAGATGGTGTCTCCTGGATGTGTGACATTCACAACAAACACACACATTCACATAGCAGCACATCGCCCACGACAATTTACATTCCTGCCTGAACACTGTGTACGGTATGTTTGTATGACCACTGCATATATCACTGGTGGCCACCAGCATGGCTGCCTACAGCAGCAGTGTGTATCCTGTGCAAACATGGGTTACACCAGTCACAACACACCTGTGCCAGCTGGCCCTGTAGTGGGTGACAGTGCAGTTACATTCATCATGTAACAGTATACACCGTGCACCAGTATGTTGCGGACATGTGAATGGCTGTGCTACTCAACATATGCACACATGACGCATCACCTGGTACACCGTGTCTGCCTTGCCACCTGCTATTGTGACCACCCTGTGATGACATTGTACAGCCCACATGGACGTGGACATGTGATGGCTCAATGGTGAATTAACCGTCCAGGTGTGTGTCTAGCCAGGTGTCCAGTAGCCACTGGTCTGCATGCAGGGATAGTCTACATTGGCCTACTCTGTCACTGGGACTGTTGACTATGGTCATACTGTTGTTATGCAGGCATGTGCTGTCTGTCCAGTCTGATAGTCGTGTTGAACCACACTACCGTGGCACACATGCCGTGTGGACATCTGGCTAAGGTGTGCAGCCCACATGTACATCTTCTCATGCTATGCTGCCTGTGCAGCGGTGTCACATGTTTGTCTCTGGCAGGGCTGTCACAGGTAGGCACAGCATGCAGTGATGTGTGACAATGCTTACACCCTCCACTGTGCTGTACAGTAGCACTGCACACACAGTACAGCACACATGTCACTTATCTACAGTGCCTGGGACCTGCCTCCATGCCCTACACGCCACACCTGCCAGTCCAGATTGTACACAGATCATACCTCCCAGTCACATACCTGGACTGCAACACACACAGGTGGGTGGTTCCCACACGCACCGTGATTTACACACATACTGTATTTTCCCATGACACATTGCATCATAGGTGGTCCATGTTCAGATACCCATGTTTGTGGCCACTCGCACATTGTGACCGCGACAGTGCAGACACTGTACACCACAGGTTACATGCCAGTCAGGGTGGCATGCTGTACATTGCACCTGGGACAGTTGCTACTGCTATGTATTGCCAGCAACACGACCTTCCCTAGTATGGACTCCCACGTGCCCACACATGCTTGGCCATGCAGTACACATAGCTGGGTGACACATTACACGACACATACCATACCTACACTACCCTCAGCATGCACCAAACCTACATGTGTCTGTATGCTAGGCCTACACACCTCCCCTCTGTTTGCTGAACATCCATGCTTACCATCCCTGCTAGCCACACCCTAAGCACACAACCATAGCAGCATGCATGGTACATACACACTACAGCCGGTATTACTGACATCCACTGACAGAGGTTGTTGAGGGCATGGCACCACGTCCAATGGACAGTCTATGTGCCTATGCCAACAGTGATCACAGTGCACTTCTGCTACATGTACACTGGTAGGGACCATGCTATTCCACACTGAGACATGGTGGTGCTGGCATTTTCACAGACGCCACAGTGGTATTCCTGTTCCATGCACACGTGCTATATGGGCACATGTGCAGGCTGTTGCACGGTAGTTTTGTTCACCTGTGTGTTGTGTGTCACTTGACAGTCATGGTGTGTCCTGCTGGTGCATGACATACTCCACAGCTAGCTACCTACACATGACTGCCAGACATTGCAGTGTGGGCCCTCACGCAGTGTGGTGGTATGTCTCTGCTGTTTGACTACATCCACATTCAATGCAGCATACCACGGTCATGCAGGCATTGACGACACAGATGTTGCTGGCATCCTGCCTGCCAATGGGGTACCTACCAACAATACACACTCTCACTCACTACAGGGTTCCAATCCTTAGCTGGACATTGTATTAACCCTGTGGACACATACATAGTACTGGCATGCACATGTTATGTCTGGGAACACAGTCCCAATGTCACCTCCAACCACCGTAGTTGTTGTATCCCGCCAACCTGGCTGTTACATGTCTCTGCAGCAGCACACATCAGTGACTGCTAGCCCATTCATGTACGGTGTGCACCATGACCACCACACTACCACATCTATCACACTACACATGGATGGTACTGCATTGCACGTATGGGGCTGCATCTCTACACCCATGACTGGGCCATTCAGTATGGCACTGGGCCACATCTTGACATACATGCTTCACACACTCATTGACTACCTGCATGCCTTTCCTGGCACCCTTGTTGGGCTTCTGTGCCACGGAACACCACATCCCATGCTGGCCACCTGTCATATTATTGCATGGGTGGTTGGGGTGGTACAGAGGGTATCACATCAGACATGATCTGCTCTTTGCCCTTCAGCACCATTCCACTCTATGCTATTGACAGTGTACACATCCAGCATCACATCGCACCCTATGTATCGGCATGTTACGCCATGTGCCTTCTGTACAGTTCACACAGTGGTGCAGGCATGTCATGTTAACTACAACATGTCAGGGACGTGTGGCATTGCACGTTCCTCAGACATGTGGCCCCTCATGCTCAGTATTTGCATACGTACACTACCTACTGTCACACAGTACTGTACATGCCTACATATACCACTTCTACATACCTGGCAGCATTCTAGCTCATCCTACTCATGTTGCTGACACCCATACAGGTGTCAGTGTGGCAGATATATCATGTAGATATCATTGCATCAGTTACATCACACATAGTGCATACACATCACCTTTGCATACTGACAGTCATGCGGTGTGTATCACATGGATACTGTCCCTATACAGGCATATCACGTTGTACATGGTTGATGTACACACACATGGCCCACATGGTGCTGTGGTTGCCATATTACACCATAGTGTGGGTACACATGTGCAGGACTACACATTTCTGGACCGTATGTGTAGCTGATACCTTGGGTGCCCTTGTACCTGTGCCATACACACATGTACACGCAGGCCATGTTACAATAACACATGTGTGGTGTACCTTACACAATGGATACAACGTTACATGTGTCAGTATAGTCATGCTGTGCTCTCTACCCAGCTCAGACAGTTTACATATGCAAATGACAGTCATGTAACACATCTGTGCTCACCTAGATGCCACTAACACAGGGTGTAATGTACTCTGCCATGGCCCATGTTCTCCACAGTACTGATGCATGTAGTACTCCTACATGGCGTTTGCTGTGGGCAGGGGGGGAGGAGCAGTCCTGCATGTGTGCACACATGCCACATTGCTCAGCCCGGCGTCTGTGTGACATCCACAGACTGGACACACACCATGCTGTGGGACATAGGTCCTGTGCACATCCCACAGGGGCACACTGTGTCACTAGTCGTGTCATAGCTGCCTTGCTGGTAGGGTGACACAGACCCATGGTACCACCACAGCGGACGTACTGTATAGACATGACAGTTGACATCCAGTTCTGCCGTTCAGTGGACACTACCATGGGGGGGGGGTATCAGTACTGTGTACATTGCACATGTGTTTACACACGGCACTGCTGGACATCATTGTGGCACACATTGCACCTGCTATGGAACGCGTTTGGACATGGTCACTTGCTGGTACCTCCATTTCGGTACCTATTCTGCTACTACATTGTCCCATATGTGCAGGCCATACATATCTTGTGTATGTATATAACATTAGCCCATCGCTCCATCATGCATGCTATGCCTGTGATACTGTCTATGATCTCTGAACATATCCATCATGCCAGCTTTGCATTACACATACTTGACATAGTCGCCCCTACTGCGTGGGATAGGTGCACGTCGTGCGCACATTCCGTATGACATCGACGGTATATGCCCATGCACATGTGTGCTGTGACACTATACATAAATGTCCTATCCCCTGCTGTGGCACTTCAGTGTTGGATATCCACTGCCAGCATCGGCGTGGGTGGTGGCATTGTTCTGTGTTTGCAACCCCTATGGCAGACCTGGGGTAGGGTTATCACCTGTGCCACTTTGCAAGGGACAGTCCTCCTTGGGCAGTTGTGTCCTGACAAACTTTATCACTAATGGCAAATGTCCTGAGATTGTGGGACATCACTATATCCCATTCTTATGTAAGAGTTGCATAACATACTTATTTATGTATGTACATTCCTAACTGTTACAAGACACACAATAAGCAACTGAACTGCTACAAGAATACACCTTTCTTTATGCAAAAGAGTAGAGTTCTAACCTTTGTACTGACCATGGGTATGTGTCCACCTGTAACATCTGAAGTGTGTCCCGACGGTTTCCCACTTTGGCCTTTTGAAAGGGTGGCAAGCCGGCCCTGGGGTTATCCCGGTTGTTTACATGTTGTCCCACTGCTGTGCACACGTTGTCCACAGTTGTTGGTATGCTGCGCGTTTTAGCATTACATATCCAACCTTCGCCTCTCTCTGCCTGATGGACAGGTATCTTTACCTACACACACCGTTCACATACTGTACAGATTCGTCATACGTATCGTGTTACACACCAGTACAATTCGTGGGTTCGACATACCTTTCCGGCCTTTTGTTCTGCGTTCGACTCAATTCCCTTGATTCTGTTTCTCGAGTTCGTATGGGTTCGGTATGAACATACGGTTTGGATATCCAGGGAGTCTTCCTTATATTCGTCGTCGCCTGATCCATGTGGGTTAATCAGGCCAATAGCTGTTCCTCGGTGTGTACTTATGCGCATATCAGCGGTGATCCCCCTTCCTTTCGTTCGTTACGCGTCGGCACTAGGCCATGGTTCTTTCCTCGTGTGGCCGTTGGTTATTTGCAATACCTTAGTGAGGATGGTATGTATTGTATCATGTTTGTGTGACTGCATCCGCTATGTGTGGTGTCGGGTACATTTCGCTGTGGTGTTAGCCGTGGATTGTGTGTGTTGGGTATGGTATTGTGTTCGACATGTGGGTCCCCGTGTCCTGGCGGCGTCTGTCGATGGCGTTGTGCATTCAAATGTGTTACATGGCTGTTATTTTCCTGTACATAGCGAATGCATGGATGCATCAGCCGCTGCTAGTGTTCCCCATGAGCTTGTTGTGGGTATGCCGCTGTCATTCACTGCCTGTATGTGTTTGCTACGGTTTTAGCTGTTATCCCTTTGATATGTGCAATGGGGTATATCTGCGGATGTGGGTGACGGGTACGGATTGTGAGTCTTGCATTTACACATACCAGATATGCTTGTGTGTGTGCTCCATCCCTGCTTGGGGAGCTGCGGGTTACCTGTCTGTTGTTCCGGGAATGTTTGTTTTGTTGATGTCGTCTGCTGTCGGTATCGCCTGCATGTGTGCTTCCTGCACGTATTCCGCCTTCACATCGGTTATATATCCGCGCATGTCCGTCCGTGCCTACCATCCATTGGCACTTTGTCGCTGATAGTTACGGTGATTGTGGTCCTATACTTGGGGCGGACTGTATGCTACCGGTAGCCTCCTATTCGTGTGCCGCTTGCTTACGTCACGGTCATGGAACACACCGCGGTATTTACCGGACCGTAAGTGTTCACGATCGGTGCCGGGATGGCACATTCGTATTTTCGCTGTACATGCCTGATGCTGTGTAACGTTGCCAACAGACCGTGTGGAGTCTACGTTATGGCCGCCATACCTACGGTCGTGGTTTGTACATCGCCCTTTGCATCTCCGGTTTGCTATGGCCCTGTGGTACACTTTGGGACATTTGCGCTTTGCATCATTTTACGGCGCCACGTGCATAGCCACTGAGGAGATGCCAGTACTACTTTGTGGGTACTGCTGTACATACGCCTATGGTTCCTGTACTGTATGCCTACGCCTGTTATTACACTCCGCCTGTGACATGTCACCTTCATACACAGTTTACACTGGCACACACATTACACACACACAGCGGAACACACGACAACCTCACCTCACACATACACATATTGCCGCCATGGCTGTCAACCTTCTATTTCCGGAGTGGGGAACACACACAGTAGTAATGTGAAACACATGGGCATAATGTGGAACACATAGTAATGGCATAGTGACAACTTCAGCTAAGTAGGTCATAGGTTGATTATGATATGCTGATTTACTTACAGTGAAGAACCTTTACTGACTTACTATGAGTACATTCTATTTACCAGGATGTCATTTATATACATTCCTAACAATGGATGTTTGAGAGACATTTTCAATGTGGAACTTGTAGGTACTGCGAGGAACATGAACTGTTTTACACCCGAATGAGGTATCCTCATAATGTCGTACACTTCACTGGTATGCTTTCGCACCGACGGTTGAACACAATACCTACGTTGGCCGCATCGCCGGTGGCGGCGTGTATCTCCGCACTCATGTCCTATGGATATGACACGCACATATGTAGGGTTGCCACCTTTTCAAATGGCCAATGTGGGAAATTTTAGTAGAAACGGCTGATTTTGCATGCCAACACACACGCACGGCCAGTACAAAGGACAGCGATTCACTTTTGTGACGGAATACGACGATGTAGCATTACAGTTGCTTATTCTGTTTATTATCATATTTAGATGTTTCTTCTACAATATAACTGTTTTGTGCAACTAATACAGTAATTATGGGAAATGGTTTTGTCCTACAATCTCAGGACATTTGCCATTTTGTCAATGCTTTTGCAGGACACAACTGCCCAAAGGTGGACTGTCCCTCACAACGTGGGACAGGTGGTGACCCTACACATATCCCGTTACTGTACCGTGGACTGGTGACCATCCCGACACGCGGATATGTATTGATGCAGGTTAACATTTCCATGGCTGGCGTTACCTGCCCTGCCCACCCTCCAGGATAATCGGGTTGTCGGTCACTATGTTTAATATGTGGTGATTTCGCCTTACTTATCTGTGAACTTGCATCCCTGGGTTCCATATTACCCTGTTGTACTTTCTATCTGTGTATGCGTACATATATTTCTACATGTGTACTGATATGTATTTCCGTATCTGTGTATGCACATGCGTACATGTGTGGTCGACTTGCGGCGATAGTGGCAGCATATGGCTACGCCGTGTGCTGTTGAACCGGCATGCTGACGTGTTGGCGTTCCATGCTCTGCTGGCTATTGGGTGTGCAGTGTTTGGCCGGTGCCTTTGTTGGAGTCACACATACGTCCGCACATACGGTACACATTACGGGCGGACATGTTTGTGTGGCGTCCATTTTACTGTGTGTGCAGGTCAGGAGGTGTCAGTCCATGGGGCCTACACTGTCAGAGTATGTGCTATGCGTTCCCTCTTTGCCAGGGCGTAGGCATATTGGGTACGCCTCTGTCTACCTACTGGGGCTGGCTCAGGGTGTCCGTGGCGCCGCACGCCCTGTGCCTGTGCTTGCCCTGACAGTTGTGGCGGACTTGGTGGCCCTCCGGCATTATGTCCCTGCAGCAGCTGTTTCCGCAGAATCATATTGTGTAGCATACAACATACTATGAATATGTGGGCACTTGTGCCTGGAGAGTACTGCAAGGCTCCACCGGATGTATCCAAGCACCGGAACCGTGATTTCAACATCACCAACACACGCTCTATGATTATTCTCGTTTGTGCGTGTGCCTCATTATGGCGTTCTTGCATGTGTGTGTGTGCATTTCTGATGGGTGTCATCAACCACGGCTCCAGTGCGTAGCCAGCATCCCCACAAGGTGACCTTGTGTGATGTCCCCACTGGCGAATACCTGGTACAGCTGTGAGGCATGCCAGATATGGGAGTCGTGGTAGCTTCCAGGGCTGCCGGCACACACATCCATGATAATGCCCTGCGCATTGCACACGACCTGGCAATTGATGGAGGGGTATCCCTTGCGGTTTATGTAGCGTCTACCCTGCTCCCCAGGTGGTGACTTGATTTCTATGCGTACAGTCTATCGCACCCAGGACCTCCGGTATTGTGCAAGACGGTCGAAGGGGCGCATATTGCTAGCCAACTCCTCCTGAGATGTGGGGAACTTTATGTGCTCATGGGCATGTGGTAACATGGCATCCAGGAACTGGTGTAGTACCCTGGATGCTGATGCCTGTGAGATGCCCATTATGTCCCCGGTGGGCCTTTGAAAGGTACCTGTAGCCAGTATTCGCAAGCTCACACATACCTTTGTGTCCACTGGGATGGGCTCCCCTCTGTTGTCTCTTGTTCTCAGGCGGCCGGCACAGCTCCACTATTTGCTGTAACGTGTCCCTGTCCACCCTGTAGCTCTACTATCTCCAGGTCTCGCAGCCCCTGGTAGGTCACCCTTGGTCTGAACACTCTCCTTCTCCTGTGAGGCCTACGGTTGTTGTCGGCACCACCCTCCGCAACTACGACTGTCTCTGCCACATACCTATGCATCACGCCACGGCGGCACCCAGCATATACATGTTAAAAGTTCCCGCCTGTTTACACCCTACGGTGCGGCGTTTGGGAAATCGCTGTGTGTTGTGCATTCACATTTATTACTGTTGTGCTGTATACCCGGTGAGGTCATTGGGTGTGTCTGTGCGTCCCTATCCATGGATTATTTCCGTGGTTTTACGCTTGCAGCTGCAACGGTACTGCCTGTAGTGTTACATTACAGTTGCCTGCATTGCCTTCGCCTGGCATCTTACATTACTGCATCCTGCAGGCACATGGCATATGATGCATTTTATCTGCAGCCGCAGTTATGCTACCTCTGTACTTGGCTGTGCTATTTCGGTTCTTTGATCTTTGCATTTCTACTACATCCCCTATTATCTTTGCTCTCAAATGCCTCCGCTTTCCCGTTCTGCAGGAGTCTGCATGCAGACTTATCAGCTGACGGCGTTTGCCCTTCCTGCATTGATTGGTGTTAATTGCTCGTTACGGATACATTTACACTGCTTCCGCATTTCCTCGTATTCTCCGCATTACCTTCCTATATCCCTGGTTGTTGACGGTGAGACCTGCAGATGACTGGGTTCGGGAACGTAGTCATCCTCGTGCACATGCATTTGTACGCCGCATTCTGTACTGTCAGCGATCTATTTCCTAACACGCCAGTCATGATGTTGTGCTCTGCATTCTACACCGCAGGTTTACTGTCCTCCAATATCCTTCCTCCTACGGTGGCACACCCTGTGTGGTTGACATGTATCTGGTGTAGGCCACTCGGTGTAGTACCGCTACCGCTTGCTCCATCCTTACGCTGGCCGCTTTTGCGATTCACTATTATCTGCCTCATTTGCATGGAATTGACTACTAATACCTGGTTACGGCGCCGGACACCGCCTCCACTCCTTGACAACCATTGCGCTGGGGTTGCAGCTTTACATACATACTATGGTGTGTGGTGGCTGTGCAGCTGATTTGTGTTCTAATGCTCTTTTCGACATTATCATATTATTTCATTGCTTTACAACTTCTGTGCACACATCCCGGGGTCTGCTGTTCTTTCTACGTCGTGCCATTTATGTCATTTTTACATTTTGTGCATATTTTCTTTGGACATTCTCGGTGCCTTTCCACATTGGCATATTGCACCTATATGATACCTGACTTTGACAGCCTTCCGTTACTCCTCCGGTATGTTTGGGTAAATGTAAACCGTTTTTTTTGGTTTACATTTCCGTGTTCTTACGCTACGCCTGCGCCACTTCGTGGATCGCTATTGCCCTCATTTGCATGGTGCAATACCGCACACAGTGTGTTTTGCATACCTACGCCGGGGGGCGGAGACGGTCCGGCGCCGGTAGTGCACGTGGAATTCATTCATACCTGAATCGCTCAGCAGCCATATTTGGCGTTATAACGCCAACGCTATGCGGGCGCCTGGCGCAAGGTTCATGAATCCCGGGGACAGTCTTTATTAAATGCTATACAAGACTTGTCAGTGAAATTTGACAAAATGAATACCAAACTGGACACTTTTGAGGAGAGATCTACAAAACAAATACAGCAACTACAAGAAATAATGACGCAACAGAAGACTCAAATAGCTGACATAGAGAGATCCTTAAATGATACTGAGGGCAGACTCTCAGAACAAGATCTTCATCTACATTTTTTATCACAACAAAATGCTTCATTACAAAATAAAATAGAGGATCTAGAGAACAGGTCCAGACGAAATAACCTTTGCATCTATGGGCTACCAGAGAAAACAGAGGGAGATAACATGGTGACTTTCCTTACTACCTGGTTACCAGAAGTTTTAAAATTGCCTGAAGCTCTTTCTTATGGAATTGAAAGAGCCCACAGATCCTTAAGAGCTGCTTCATCAACCATCAAATCAAAAAATCACCCGAGATCAATAATAGTAAAGTTTTTTTCATCACAGGAAAAAGAACTTATTTTAAAAACAGCATGATCAACTTCTCCAGTTAAATACAAAGACAGCATAATCAGATTTGATAATGATTATTCTGCTGGAGTTATAACTGCAAGAAAAGAATGTCTCCCTCTGATAAAGGAATTGAAAAAGACAACTTAAAGTCCACTTGCTGTTCCTGCAAGAATAAAAATATTTTTACTGAAGGTCCTAAAACTTTTGACACTCTGCAAGCAACAGTTTCTTATCTTTCAGCTAATAAAACCTTGGATAATGTGGAAGAAATGGATTTCTCCCAATTTGGGGTTAAGCGTCACATAGAAAAAAATGAATGGAGCACTGCTGACAAGAAGAAGAAGAAACAATAAAAGACATATGAAAAACACAAACATTATTGTCTTCTATTTGCTCTGTAAGGCAAAAAAGTTCTTTGAAAGCATTCATGCTTTACACATGTGTCAGTCTTTGAAACAATATAAATACAAGATAAGCAGGACATTTTATAACTAAACGAAACAACCCTAAAGAAAGCAAGGTAACATATCTTTTTCTATTACAGTGTAAATACTTAAAGTCATGATTTTTCTAACTCTAAATGATGTTTAGATAGTTCATTTATAAATTATCTGCCTTTTACTGCTAGTATAGAATATGATGTATTTACACTGACATATTAATGTGGTGTGTTTAAATGAGCATGATTCCTTTTTATATTATTTAAACTAAGCTGCATGAAATATCTAAACTGATGTATTTAATACACATAACAATATATAAAAATTGATAGTAATAACTGTCAAAAAGTGCCTTGAAAATTAATTATCTATTCTTTGATGCTAAAAGTGCCTTTTTGACTAACAAACAACTGTTTGGCTTGTATATCTGCCCTTAATGTTAAGAAAACTAATAGAAGTTTAATGAGCTGGTGTTCAGTTTAAAAAAAGCCCTAAAAACTTCACTTACTTTGTTTTTGTCTTCCCGCCATGGTCACGAGCTGGGAACTCTTATTTTACCACCCCTGAATGAAGGTTCTTCAGTTAGAATCCATTACAGTGTGTTAAACCTTCTAACAGCACAAAATGAAAGTAAACAGTCATGAGTGATGTCAGCACTAAAACAAGACAGTATGGGTGTGGTGTCAGCTCCTAAGCTACTTAAAGTAACCAGCACACTATTTATGAGATGGCAAAGTGCTTTTACAGTTTTAACAAATATTAAAAGTACACTAAAGTACTTAATGAATTTAGAAGGTATCAACACATACATGACGTTTTATTATATTGTAATATTTGTTATTCATTTTGAATTGTACACATAAACAGCACACAAAGCTTAAAAAGAAGTATATCACTTGGAAGAAACTGTATGAATAGTTAACACATACAGACTTTACTATAATCTTTTCTGATAAGATCACCCATGTAAATTACTATAATTTAACTTAATTTTATAAAAATGTAATATAGTTAAGTCCTTGACTGGAACTATATAACATATTTGTAAACACACTGCAGCTAGTGTACTCAACCTTAAGGATAGTAAGTCAAATAAGGTTCATGAATGTAGCTATGTGTTATTAGGCATTTTAAGGGTAAAAAGGAGTTGCTGTTTAATTATCAAGATACTCTGTAAATATTAAATTGTTCAAGTAGCACAATCATTAAGCAGTAATGAGCAAGAAAAAATCTCAGTCTTGCCTATGATATTGTTTTATATATATATATATATATATATATATATATATATATATATAGGAAAGAACTGCTGAATTATAAGTATGCTTTTATTAAAGGCAAGTTATATTAATATTGAACATCCTCACTGAAAATGAATGGTTGTGTAGAGACACAGTAACTCCCATTATATAACCAAGGCTAAAGAGATTGTCTTGTATGTCTAAATTGATCAGCCTTGAACCTTAGATTGCAAATAGACATGCAACATACTTTTACTTATAATACTGAATATATATTATATAACATCACAAACGCTAAAGCCATTGTCAGCTACATCTCATATCAATCAGCATTAAAATATGATTTGAATAGCATAGGCATTTACTAACATATTGCTGTTGGTACCTGATATGCATATAAGTAACAGGTCTAATTTCTGTCTATGAAAGTAAATACCAGGCTGTGTGCATTTGGTAATTATGAAACAAGAGTGTGCTATCTATTCTTTTTAATATCCTATAGGTATGTACTTGTTAGAGACACACACATGCTGCATAGCTGCTAGTTATTGCATATTCATTAGTATATTTCTGACTGCAGTGTTATAAATATATGGTGTGGACCACTTGAGTTGAGAATATGTCTCTATATTGGGCATGTTCTCTGTTTGAACGTTGTATATTATCTATAATATGATATGGAGTACCCTCACTAAATTCAAAGAAGCCACAATAGAAACAAATATTTATTAAAAATGGAGAATAGAAGGATGAAGAGAAAAATGAAGGAACATGGTTGCTGGTCATATAAGGTTATCTTTTCCTGTGTATGTAGAAGAGTTGACAGTAATAAGTACCAAACAATTGTGTTATAGCATATTTAAAGCCTACTTTGCTTCTCATATTTTCCAACCTTACAGTTATAACGCTGCAGATAAATCCTGTAATATCATAAGGAGTATGAGTTGCTATTTGACATATGACATATGTGGTACACTAGCGATGAAATATGCTAGTGGCACTAATAAATATATAGGAATTGCTAAGAAATATAGTCTTAAACTATATAATACCAATGCCAAAAACAAATTAGTAGCATTCATACCACTAAAATATAACTTTTTGAATTAAAAGAAAACTATAAGATTACTGATAAATGACAATACAAATGTAACATTATATTCATTGTTACGGATACTTTCTGATTTAATCAACTTGTGGCATGGTTAACTGATGCATATAATGCTTAACATTTTTTTTTTTATGTATGTATGCATATATGTGTGTATGTATGTATGTGTGTATATATATATATATATATATATATATATATATATATATATATATATATATATATATATGTTTGTGTATGTATATGTATGTATATGTATATATATGTATATATATATATATATATATATATATATATATATATATAGGTAGACCATTACAATAAATTTTATACCTATGAATGCCACTCACACTATAAGGGAGATAGACAGCAAGCATATTATTTTTAAGATGCATAACCGTTATAGCTACACAAAAGATATATTAAAATAAAAAAATTCCCTTTACAATTTAAACAAAACCAAATAGTTAAGTATTAAATCTATGTATAGTTGTGTTGCCTTAGTGTTTTATAAAATATTAAAAATAGATAAAGACTGTATTTAAGTAATCTGTAAAGACAGATACATGTATACTTAAAAGATATATAAGATACTTTTCATTATAAAACTACCATATGGCGGGCCGGGGAGGATGCTGAAATGCAGACTTAGAGATCGCTTGAATGATTAGATCATTCAAGGATGAGATGTTTTTTCTCATGGAGGGGTTTGGTTGTTGTTTATCTTATATTGTTCTCAGTTATGATCTTGTAATTTACTTTTATTGGGTGTCTATAATCTATTGTAATACTGTTGGAAGAAGAAAGAACAAGTCATTCTCTTCATGTACACACATCTACACATTGTTACTAGTATATGAATATGGATAAAAGCAAAGCTAATATAAATCCAATTGCAAAATGTATATCTCTTAATGTAAATGGTTTAAATAATAGCTGCAAAAGGGGAAGTCTTTATAGATATTTAAAGCTATGTGAAGCAACTAGTATTTTTACAGGAAACACACCTTACACAGGAAGACATAAATAAAATAAACAATAAAAATTATACAATACTAGTAAGTTCCACCTATAATCAGAAGCGAAGGGGAGTAGCAATTTTGTGGAAAAACACTACTTTAATGCCTAAAATCATAAACACGTTCCATGACAACTCAGGAATGTTTTGTCTAGTGACAATATCTATCAATTAAATGATATATACATTAGTGAATATTTATTGGATACCAGGACTAGGTGTTAGAGTGGCCAAACAACACTTAGAAGACATTGTACAATATACCAAAGGCAATTTAATCATAGCTGGAGATTTCAATTGCATTATAGAAGAGATATGTTACAACAAACCCTGATACACCAGCAATTTTCTCAGTTTATAACAGCAATATGTCAATGATGGCCCTGTGCTTGTGCCTCTGTCCCCCAAGTCTGTCACCCTTTATCCATATGTCATGCAGTAAGAGGTGGACATGTACAGTATATCATTTACTGACATCATTCCTGATATCAACCTGGTAATATATTAGACTGCCAGACATGTTATGTATAAGAGGCCTTATATTTGAGGACAAAACCTGGGCATTCTGTTGTAGTCTGCACAGTGGTGAGGTCTGTGTACTTATGGCGATTGTTGAAAGAGTATCAGTATTGTTTAGCAGTGTATTGTGAATATGTTATTTGGCCTGCGTACAGAGTGGAGTAGATGTCAGTGTTCTTGGTCCTTTTCTATCTGATGTTGCATGCTGCTACAGTTTCTGGTACCCTATCAGCTTATATGTTTGTAGGGCCAGACTGAGACATATCCCATACCACAGTCAGGCATTTACACTGTGAATTGGGCCAGTAAATGTAGGGGTAGTGTGTGAGTGGCAAACATGATGATGGGTTTTGTTCACACAGTCCATATACTGTAAAATTAATTAGGCTTACCATTATGTGACTGTGACTGTTTTCAGATTGGTTGTAGGTATGCGCTTTCACGCTGGTGTCTGTTACTCTGTGCTGTTACATCCCTGTAGTGCCTGTTATATTTGCAATTACATGTGTACTCCCCATAGGAAAATTGGGTTAGTGTTGTGGCAGTCTGCCTGTAGTTTAGACAGTGCTTGGTGACATGCCTAGCAGCTCAGTGTATTTTCCCTTGTGTGATGTTATGTCCGGATATTTGTTAGATGTACTGTTGCCTGGCCACCATAAGTGTTGTGTATTTCTGACAAAGCAGTGGGATGCTGTGAAGATGTATGTCAGTAACTAATGGGAATTATGTGGGCTAGGGACTTGTGCTTATCCAGTTAATATATGTTAGGACAGACAGGAGGGTGTAATTGTATCAACTTTGTGAGCTTATCTACTTCAGTATTTGGGGTACATCCCCATTTTCATAGCTTTAAACACCCCTTTGTCAGGCTTGGTCCTCATTTCTTTCGCTAAGGAGTTCTGTGAATACCTCTCAGCTGACCAGATTATTTCAGACTGTCCAGGTTTATTGCTCATATTTCTTCTATATTCCACAGAATCATTACTGTGATTTGTGTGGTACTTCACTATGATGATTTTATGATGTCTGTCAGTAATTGATGGCGTACATTTCTGTTTCAGAACTGCCTTCCTTCAGAACATGTATGCTGGCACAAACCCTGTTACTGCAGCAACATTCTACATTTATAACTGCAATGCTTACATTACGTCCCCTTGCACTAAGAGGCTGAGAGTTATGGGCTGAGGTATGACTTCTTTGCATGTTATGGGCATATTATATATATATGTGTGTGTGTGTGTGTGTGTGTGTGTGTGTGTGTGTGTGTGTGTGTGTGTGTGTGTGTGTGTGTGTGTGTGTGTATGTATATATATATATATATATATATATATATATATATATATATATATATATATATATATATATATATATATATATATATATATATGTATATATATATATATATATATATATATATATATCCTTTTTATGTGTAAATATTAGTGCTTTATATTCCTTCTCAGATGTATCTGACCATATTTATCTGTTATGTGTATAATTAGATATAGAAACATGACTGATTCCACAGTGTTTTCACTAAGAAGTAGTAAAAAGATTGTAGTACTCAGAGCAGTTTTTCACTACTATTCAGTATGTGTACTGAATGATATATTTGAAAAAGCAACAGATATTCTTGCAGCTCAGATGGTTTACTGATTAAGTGCTGCGACTGTAGTGTACAGGGTTCTGGCTTCAAGACCTGCAAGGGCTATTTATTTTGTTGCTGGGCAGAACAAGGGTGATTAAGGCACTGGTTGAACAAATACATACTTACACCATGTAGGCTTTGCTTACCAGCACTCAAATCTGCTTAGTATTTACATTTAAGCAATGCTTAAACCTGCTAAGCATAGCTCAGCCCTGGTAACCAGTGATCACATTCCAGTCTGATAAAATAGCAGGGTAATGACATCTTTAATAACTGTATTTAATTCCATGTACATAACATGCTTCTATGTGCTGTCATTACAGTAGCAAGGGGTGTGAGTATACTGTATGGGAGACCTGAGTATACATGGGTAGTACCACAATATTTTTTCTTTGTATTTGTTTCATACTTGGGTAGCATCCCAGGTTATATGCAGTCACACTTGCATGTATTGTATCATTACGTTACTTGGTAAATCAGTCGTGGACTCTGGGGAATGCAGTCAGTAAACAGTCACATCTATTGGTATTACCGTCATATTCCTCCTAAAGGATGTTACAACAAACTCAGTCATATCTGCAGCTGTCTCAACATATGACAGCAGTATGTTCAATCTACCACTGTGTTTGTGCCTCTGTTCTCACCTAGTGATATAGGGCTTGATGCCTAGCTTAGTGAGTTATTGCATGATTCCTGAGTGGGGAATGTTATCAAAGGCTTTTGCCAGATCAAGGTAGGTTGTATGTGCCACCTTGCCTTCATCCACAGCTCAGGTGACTGACGCCAAGAAGTTTACAAGGTTGAATGACCAGGTATGACCTACCCTTCACAAAAGTAAACTGTGTGGGATCCTGAGTCTGCAGATTCCCATATCCCTGTTTATTAGGTGCATGATGATGCATTCCATAGCTTTGCATAACAGACTTGTCAGGCAGTTGGGGGAGTATTTCCCAGGGTCTGTAGTCACACCTCATTTGTGGAGAGGGGTGACTGTAGCAGTGCACACTTCAATAGGGACAAAGCCTGAGGTGAGGCTGTGCTTGAACAGGGCACACAGGTGAGGTGCCAGGACACTCTGTAATTCATGTAGAACACAGCCAGGGATATTGTCAGGTCTCATAGAAGCTGTATTCTTGGCCTTGGAGAGTGGCGTTTTAACCTGTGCTGCAGTAATACTGGGTGCCTGGCATTGTACTGGTATTGTGACTGGTCTTTGGGGGAGAGAGAGGGGTAAAATTTGCACTCAATATGTCAGCCAGTATATTGGCATTATTTGTTGACTCAGTCTGGGAGGTACCATTGTCTAGTAGCGCAGAAGAAATCTTAGTATTGCCATGGAGATTCTTTACATAACTGTATGAGGCCTTGTGGTTGTCTTTACTATGTTCTCCAATTCTGTTCTCACAGCTAACTTTGTGGTATTTGATGAGGGATCTCAACTTTTAATTGAGGCTGATAAGGGTTTATTTCCAGTCTTATGACTTCACCTTGTTCCATACAGGTTCCCTCCTTTTGTTGTACAGTTTCTTTATGGCAGGGGATCACCAGATCAGCTTCCGTTTTTGGAGGTGAGGGTCCTGGTTGTATTGGGTATGGTGGCACCCATGCATTTGTGTATGTGTTGTTTGATTCAGCTGTCATGCAGGTAGTCTCCATTTGCATGGCTTCCATGAGGTTATACACCTCTGTTTTTAGGAGGCCATAGTTAGCTTTGGAAAGGCTTTTCATGGTGATTACTTATGCCGTGGGAGGGGTGGGAGGGCTGTGACTTTCCAAAGGTGATTAATTTGTGTTCATATATAACAAGGGAGGAGTTGACTATTGGTATAGAGCAACAGTTGCCCATGTTAGGAAGGACCAGGTTGATGTGATGGGCATGTGCATCGGTACATGAGTAGCTTTCCCAGTTAATGGTGGGGGTAGTTGAAGTCAACCATTACGAGAGTGTTAGGTTGGGACACTAATATTCTCCAGGGTGTTTAGAGACATGGAGTGTATGTCTTGGGACATGTTTGGGGACCTATAGCAGGCAACAACCTGAACCACTGTCTTATCCAATGTTAGCTACGCCTGCAGGAGCTATAATGCATAATGCTGGTCTGCCACTCTGGAGGTATGTGCATCCTTAATAAATTTAAAAATACCACCACCTTTGGAGCTTCAGTCTAGGTTCTGCAGCTAAAAGCTGTGGAATGAGTTATAGGCTGGTAGTGCAGGGGTACTTCCTGCTGCCTTTAACCAGGTCTCTGTTACAGCACAGATGTCATTGTTCCCTATTTTAAGGGATACTTCCAGTGAGTGCATTTTCCGATTTACACTTCTAGTCTGCAGCAGCATGACCCTCTGATTGCATGTGTTTGTACTGTCATATATTTCTGTTTATTTATGTATACATATACATATATGTATGCATATATGTATGTATTCATATATATATATATATATATATATATATATATATATATATATATATATATATATATATATATATATATATATATGCATATATGTGGATGTATCTCTCTCTCTCTCTCTCTCTCTCTCTCTCTCTATATATATATATATATATATATATTATGCATATATTTGTCCACATATATGCATCTCCATATATATATATATATATATATATATATATATACATGTATATATAGAGTACCTGACTGATTTTACAGACTCCTTGAATGACTGTACTAACTGATATGTTTGGAATGTCATCACTGTTTTACAGAGATTAGATGGTGTAATGGTACATTGCTTTGATCGTAGTTTACATGGCCTTGGGTTCAAGACTTGGCAGGCGTTAGTCTTTTATTGCAAGGCAGAACAGTTTTGCTGGGGAGGAAGGGATAAGGGCAATAATTGAAAGAGGTCCATAGTTGAGACCCCCTTCACTGCCATTTAGACAGCCTTTCATCAGATGTGTTGCAGTACAAGGTACAGAGTGTGGCTCTGATGTCTGCCTGCACTACATACATATATACATATATAGATAGATACAGATACATAGAGAACAGGCAGAACAAGGGCTGTTGGATACGGAGTGAGTAAGGCACTTTTAAGCAGTTGTAAGTGGGTTTGCATGGGTTTGCACAGCAGTAAGCAATGCTAACTTCCAATGAACTTTGCTGACAGACAGTTAACCTTATAACATGCTTAATGTGTGTAGGTATCACTTAGCATCATGCAAATATGCCTACTCCTGCTTACTACTCCTCACTCCCGCTTACCCCATGCTAATTTCTTTAAAAAAAAAAAAGAAAAAATGGTGATAAGAAAGTGGTGAAAAAGGGGGCACAAAGAGGGTAAAACAATATGAAAGATAGCTAGGGATATGGAGGATGGCTGTAGGGATAGTTCATAGCTGTCCATTTCTTCTACAGCAACAGCTGTGCATATATACTGAATTTGGAGGATCATTTGGATACTCAAACCCCTGAGAGAGAGGGGTGAGGACAACAATAATTTGTTGTGAAGCCAATTAGGCAGGATTATGTGTCCAGTGGACACATGTGCAAAATGGACAGCTGTGTATGGGGGCGACATGATTTTTGGGAACAGATTGCCCCACCCTTTTTTTTAAGGTGAGAGTGGGATGTTGGGGAAGGATAGTAGGTATATTTGGGGAGGCAGGTTGGGTAGGAAGACAGACAAGACAGACAAGACATCATATAGGGGTGGTATATGACACATGTGGGGGGTAAACACCTTGGATAGAGAGGGGTGTTTGGTAATCGGAAGCCCATGAGCCCCCAAATGGATACAGTGGAACTGGGATCCCCACCCAAAGGCAGTCACCACTGCACCTTCATGGCCCCGAAGGTGGCTGTGCTGGGGGCTGAGCACAAGGGGCAGGGTGCCCTCTAATTGCACCATGTGGCCCTCAAGCTGGCATAGCAGATCTCCAAATTCCTTGCAGAGTTCGCTAAGCATCAGACCCCAGACCTGGCTTCAGGTGACAGGATCCTGTCCGCGCCCATGCCCAGGGTGGGGACGAGCCCCATCCCCTGAGGGGGTTCCACCGAAGGTGGTGTAGGACCAGTGGATGAAGAGGTCCCAGAGTGGGTCCCAGACATGTTGGGACCCGGTGCCATGGCCAGATGAGGCAGGATAGGCAGATCCGCTGGGATCGGCCTTCTCTGACATGCTATGGTGTTGCAATTTTAGAACATATGTTGGTTAGTAATGGTAAACACATTCCAAGATTAAAATGAATCAAAAATAACCCCCGAGCTTGTGGTATCAAACCAGCAAAAGACAATATCAGGTAATCCAAAAAACAGCGGTAGCTGGTGTCGAGCGGCCTCAGACCAAAACTGAAATAGTATCCACAAACCAGATAGTATAGTGAAAGAGAACCTTCCACTGAGTCACTTCTAAACTGACCAAAAAATCCAAACTTCCTAGTAGGAATCACCACGCTGATACAAGCGATGTAGACCAGTAAAACCTTCCAGGATAAACAATTCCAAACTTCAAAGTAGAAATCACCACGCTAACTCTAGCAATGTGGAGCAATATATTCTTTAATCACAGTGAGCGCTTTCGCCATGCGGCTTCTTCAGACTGTTACACAATACTCAAAATTCAAACAGTTAACTTATAACATGTCCCCTCACCCCATTGGTTAAAAACGTCATTGCATATATTCAAACATTAAAACACATTAAAACACATTGCACCTGATCTTATACACAAGGCATGCATATAAAAAACAAGCCGCTTCGTACTCAACCAAGCGGTAAAATCAAAAACAACATTCCATTATTAGAAATACAATACTTAATAGAATAAGTGCATGAAATCCTAAGTAGACATATTAAAAAAGTATACATATTAAAAAAGTACATGTTCCTTGCCACGTTAGACCAAACTGAAACTAAAACCATAGTGACAGATTCCTGCAATCCAACTGCACAAAAGTACATATAGTCACTACTAGCGTATTAAAACTAACCTACATGTAATACGCTAGACATATGTGCATGGTAGCAAGCTTGTACTTACTATTTTATAAGAATTTAGTCCAAAGAAACCTTAAGACCTTAGCTAAACAACACACTCACACACCTCACTCTTCCATGCCTATTCTATCCCTCTCCTCTCTTCCCTTTCCCTGTATCACATTCATTCACATCTTTGGCCCCTGCCTCCCTGCCCTTCCCTTTCTGTCTCTGTTTTTTCCATCCCCTTTTGTTTCTGCCATACTCTTTCATATCTTTTCCTTCCCATTCATCCATTCCCTGTCACACCATTTCCCTCATACACATTAGCCAGAGCCTTGGCTAAGTTCTATTTACAGCTTTATCAACTGTCCTTTGTCAGGTCCGGTTTATGAGTTCACTACACTCAGGAAGCTGTTGTTTAGCTAAGCGTAGCATTCTAGTGTTTGACATTACCGCTGCTGGTTTATGATATGTCAAAGTACGAAGCTGAATTGACTTTAGACATGTCATTTTTTGCAGCGCATGCGCACACCAACGTTCAGTGTGTATTGAGCATGTAGCCTGCATTAGTTTAAATGGCCAAGGATGTATACTTTATACTTTTTACGTTCCGGCTCAGCCTTTTTAAAGTTTTTAGAAACAATGCATGTGGATGCTCCTTGCATACCCTCAGGAGATATTTTAGATGTTTACTGGTATTGTGAGGGTAAGATTATTCCGTTTGACGCATTCGGGATATTTCCGTTCATTTTATGTAGCTTATCACTGGTTTTGTTTCATTGCTTATTGGTTAGGAGAAAGTAGAATAGTTATGCTTATGCATACAGTTCTACACTTAGTCCGTTTGAAGTGGACTTTCACTGCAGTACCCGGCCTTAAACACTTTAAGTAAAAGTGATGTCTCTTTAAATTCAAGCTGACGATTCAGTCAGGAACTACGTGCTTCTTTGTTTTGGTAGCGTAGCCGTGGTTAAGCATGAGCAGCAACATTTTCTGCTGCGTTTCAAGGTCTTAAGGTTTCTTTGGACTAAATTCTTATAAAATAGTAAGTACAAGCTTGCTACCATGCACATATGTCTAGCGTATTACATGTAGGTTAGTTTTAATACGCTAGTAGTGACTATATGTACTTTTGTGCAGTTGGAGTGCAGGAATCTGTCACTATGGTTTTAGTTTCAGTTTGGTCTAACGTGGCAAGGAACATGTACTTTTTTAATATGTATACTTTTTTAATATGTCTACTTAGGATTTCATGCACTTATTCTATTAAGTATTGTATTTCTAATAATGGAATGTTGTTTTTGATTTTACCGCTTGGTTGAGTACGGCGGCTTGTTTTTATATGCATGCCTTGTGTATAAGATCAGGTGCAATGTGTTTTAATGTGTTTTAATGTTTGAATATATGCAATGACGTTTTTAACCAATGGGGTGAGGGGACATGTTATAAGTTAACTGTTTGAATTTTGAGTATTGTGTAACAGTCTGAAGAAGCCGCATGGCGAAAGCGCTCACTGTGATTAAAGAATATATTGCTCCACATTGCTAGAGTTAGCGTGGTGATTTCTACTTTGAAGTTTGGAATTGTTTATCCTGGAAGGTTTTACTGGTCTACATCGCTTGTATCAGCGTGGTGATTCCTACTAGGAAGTTTGGATTTTTTGGTCAGTTTAGAAGTGACTCAGTGGAAGGTTCTCTTTCACTATACTATCTGGTTTGTGGATACTATTTCAGTTTTGGTCTGAGGCCGCTCGACACCAGCTACCGCTGTTTTTTACATTCCAAGATTAGTTATAACAGCATGCATGAGTATTCCTATTAATCCAAAACAACAGATTTGTAACATTTGCATAGCAAACAGAACACATGCATATATGTAACCACAGTGGGCATTACACCGGCATGCAGGTTATATTGATAGCAACAGGCCACCAATGATAGTATTTGAACAGGGAACATTAATTGGAATAAATTTCAACATTTGTAGAAGAACAGGACACATGTCCCAACAGTAGATTTGGTGGAAAACATACCCATTCATTTATGTGTTTAGATTATTGGTGAAGATAAGGTGGGAAAGAGAGAGAGATGTCAGTTAACAAATGTAGATTCTTGCAGTGGTCACAGCTTTAATTATCATTGCTGTACTCATTACTCTACATATATTATTACAGCTATGGCCTTGGATTGGGCAGTGGTATGTTTGTACACAGTATAATTACAGCCTTCTTATAGCTACTTTATACTTTCTCTTACCTGGAAGACCTGTGGAGGGAATGTTTGTTAATACTACATGACTGTTTCTACCTATATTTACATAGTCAGGGTTATATATGTGCACTCATACTGTGTGTGTGTGTGTGTGTGTGTGTGTGTGTGTGTGTGTGTGTGTGTGTGTGTGTGTGTGTGTGTGTGTGCTACTGACACACTCTGCCTTGATTTCTATTGGTCACCCTGGTTGTTGGTAGCAGGGACCAGTAGCTGTGACATCATTACACTTTTGAATATTTCTTGGGGGACACCACTTGATGTATGTACTTATCTTGCTGTCATATGCAGCCTTGGGGGTTGAACCATGGGTGTTGGACGCAGAATAACCACAGCCTTCTTTTAGCTACTTTTTACCATCTCTTACCTGGAAGACCTGTGGAGGGAAAGTTTGTTAACACTACCTGACTGTTTCTATATATTTTCACTAAATACTAGTTGAAATTATGCATGCAGCTTACTACCACTTCCAGGATTTGAATTGTGGCTGTTTCTGCTAAAAATTTCTGGTTAAAGGCTTATAGTGCATGCATATCTGAACTGCTTCTTACTGAAGTTGGTGCGCCTTGTTTGCTGTGGCATAGACTGGATTCGGGCCTGCTGGATCTAGCTTTGTTTGTGTAACTTGAGCACTAATCCAGGCATTCTCTAAAGTATTCAATTGTATTTATTACTGCTTGGTAGTAACTTGATTAAAGTGTAGCTATCATTCTAAGCCTTTTGGATTAAGCACTTGGGCTTCAGACCAGTTGTTTTACATTAGGAAGGTTTGTGGCATGCACTGTGGTGGCAGGACAGGTAGCTTTCATCCTTCTAAGTTGGGAACTGCTGATTGAGAGCCCAGTGTCTGTTATTCTTAAAGTGTATTAGTTCTGGTTTAAGCACTTGGGCTTCAGGCCAGTTATTTTACATTAAGTAGGTTTGTGGTCTGCACTCTTGTGGGAGAAGAGGCTGGACTCTGCCCTTCTGAGCTGGGAATTTCTGGTTAAAGGTTTATAGTGCCTGAATATTTGAACTGTATCTTACTGAAATTGGTACACCTTGTTTGCTGTAGCATAGACTAGATCCAGGCCTGCTGAATCTAGCTTTGTTTATATGCTTGTTGTTTGTTTGCTTGTTATTTCCTGGAATGCTAATTCCACCTAATACGCTGACTTCTCAGCGCTTCTGTGGATCACTAGTGATATCTGCATTGCTTACTGTACTTATTTCCTTGTTTCACTTGAAAGAAAGTTACTGTTTGTCGTTTTGCATTTAAGTTACCTGTAACATATTGCACTTAAGTTACCTGGCACTTGCTCACTAAAGCAATTATATAAGTCAGCACTAAAAATTAAAAGCACTACACCCTCACTCCCCACTGGCCCTTGTTTTCAATTATTAAGGAATTCCCAATATTATTCTAGCATGTCCAAAGGTCAGTTGTCAATCTCCTCTCCGGTCCAGCTGGTGAATCTGGGAATCTTGAGGCAATGTTACAACTGCCTCATGTACACAGACAACCCTCTCCTCCTCCCAACAAATTCCAACACATGTGAGAGATGCAACCATATAGCCAAACTGGAGGCTAAGCTCTCTCAACTCAGTATTGGCATAACCAGTCAGGAGGAGAAGGAAACCACACTCACTACAATTCCAGTCTCACATAGACCTACCACGACAGCAAACCAAACACATAATCACACAAAAACATACTCAGAGGCTCTAAATAAAGATCTGCCTAAGCAGCAGGGACCTCCAAAGCAGACACCCAAGCAACCGCTACCCCAAAACAAAACACGTGCAACACATATCTCACAAAGCCAGTGTGCCGAATAGTCACAGCCATTAAGACTAAACAACACACCTGATACACTTGTAATAGGTGACTCTATCGTCAGGCACACTGACGTCCCGCTCACCAGGCTGAACAAGGAGAGGGTCACGGTGAGCAGCCTGTTGGGTGCTAGGATCTGCCACATAACACAAGCACTCAGGTCACTCCAAGGCAAGTACAAATATGACTCAGTCATTGTCCATGCTGGTGTGAATGACCTGAGACGTACCTCCTTGGACTACATGAAAAGAGACATAAAGGAGCTCTCTGAGCATGTAGCCCAGGCCGGTATGACCCTGACCTTGAGTAGCATCTTACCCTCACCAAGAATGATGCCACAATATGAAGACAAGATGATCAATTTCAACAATTGGCTTAAGTACTGGTGTCATTCAAAGGGGATCCAATGCCTGTCAGCTTGGGATGATATGCTCGACAAGCCACGATGCTTCACTAGGGACGGCTTGCACCTGTCACCCTGGGCTTTGAATATTGGCAAAGGCTTTGCTACCCCATAGTGCCTTTTTAGGCAAGGCTCAAAAGACAAACCCACCTCCATAGGTATCACAAGGGATAAGAAACTAAGAGTAATGCTACTCAAAGCCAGAAGTCTAAACCTCAAGATGCACGCGACTAAACTCTCCTTAGCATGGAGAACATCGATATCTGTGCAGTAACAGAAACCTGGTTCAGGGCTCCCGAGAGCACCCCAGCACTACCAGGTTATACCTCATACCATGCTTTTCGGCCCCAAAACTTGGACCGAACCACAAAAGGAGGGGAAGTATCGATATTCATCAAAGATACCCACACCTCCAGGTTGGTGGCAAAGCACGAAGCACCATAGACTATCCATGTGCAACTAACAGTGGGTAAAACTGCCTTCCAGTTTATAGCCTGCTACAGACCACCCACCCAAACCCAGGAGCCCCACTCGGCCTTCCTGAGAACACTGAAAGATATGAAGGTCTCTCCAAACACCATTATATTGGGCGACTTCAACTACTCAAACATAGACTGGGAGCATTACTCTAGCTCCAACACCCTAGCCCAAAGGTTCCTAGAATTTATAAACTCAAATGCTATGGAACAACTTGTTACCACTCCCACAAGAGGGGAAAACATACTGGACCTGATCATCACCAACATGGGGACTCTATGCTCCAGACCAGAAGTGTATCCCTCACTGGTAAGATCAGACCATAAACTAATCTCACTGGATATTCACATCCCAACCCCACCCCCTGCCCAGAAAACCACCGTGAAAAACTTCTCTAAAGCAAATTTCACACTCCTCAAAACCGAGGTGGAATCCTTCAAAGCCCCGGGGCCTGTGGAAAATACGGCCCAGACTGCAGAATCCTTTATAAATGCATTCTATGAACACCTTCAGGAATGCATGGATCATGCGATCCCAAATAAAACCAAGACCCAATCCTCCAAAGGCAGACGTCCTGTCTGGTGGACCCCAGCCATAAACAAACTATACAATAGAAGGAGGAAGCTACTAAATGATAGAGCAAAATCCCAAAAAGGGAAGGCATCACTGATCAGTATTAGCAAAAAACTACGGGCACTCATAAAATTGTCTAAAGCCAGCTTCGAGAGAAAAATTGCACAGGATACTAAGGATAATCACAAGGCTTTCTTTAGTTATGTTAGGAACCTGGGTGGTAATTCCCAGATATGCTCAGAATTAGTCCAAAATGACAAAAAATACACAGAACCCACAGACATTGCCAACATCCTAGCTGACAGGTTCAGCGCAAACTTCTCCCACCAAAAGGGCAAATATCTATCCCAGCAGAGTGCTGCCCCCCTGACATCTCAGATGCTCAGGAAAGAGCCGCCCTCTCCAAAGCAAAAAACATAGCATCAATGGGACCAGACGGTGTCCCGGCTGCCCTACATGAACTCCAAGAAGAGCTAAACCCAAACATAAAACTACTGTTCAATCTCAGCCTTACTACAGGATATGTGCCCAAAGAGTGGCGTACAGCAACAGTGGTCCCACTCCATAAAGGTGGTGCCTCAACGGATCCTGGAAACTATTGCCCCATAAGCCTGACTAGCTTGGTCTGCAAAGCTATGGAAAGGATCATCATGGACCTCATAAATAAAGATATTGGGGACCTACAGACACTGGATCCTACCCAGTTCGGCTTTGTTAAGGGCAGATCCTACCTCTTAAACCTGGTTGATTTCTTTGAAACAGTCACCAAGGCCAATGACGAGGGGAAGGTGGTCCACACAGCCTACCTGGACCTCGCAAAAGCCTTCGATACAATACCCCACTCGGGCATTATAGATAAGCTCACCAGCTTAAATATAAACCCCTATGTCACTAGCTGGATTGCAAACTGGCTCAAGGACAGAACCCACATGGTTAGAATTGCTGGAGCCATGTCAGACTCCAAACCAGTTACAAGTGGTGTCCCACAAGACTCAGTCCTGGGACCTCTCTTGTTCGGTATATATTTCGGAGGTACAGGCCAACACAGAAGGACTGTGGCTGACCAAGTTCGCAGATGACTGCAAACTGGGCGCCATAATCGACTTTCCAGCCGACACAAGCATCCTCCAAAAGGGCCTCATAGAAACAGACAACTGGTGCCAGAGCCATGGCCTCAAGCTAAATGCCAAAAAGTGTATAGTCATCCCCTTTGGCAAAAACAAAGTGCCCACAAATTACCACATAGGTGGTAATCCATTAAGTACAGAAGAAGTAATTAGGGACCTGGGGAACCAAGTTGATAGCAATCTCTCATTTGACAACCACGTGGCCAAAGTGGTTAGAAAAACATTTTATATAGCCCACCTAATCATGAAGGGATTCACATCTAGATCAAGGGAGGTCATCGTGCTCTTTACTCATCCCTCATCAGGCCCATAATTGAGTACAATGCCCCTTTTGGGATGTACCTTAACAGACACCTGCAGCAACTGGAAAGACCCCAAAAGTACCTCACCAAGAGGATCAAAGGGCTCAAACAGATGCCATACGCTGCCCGGTTAAAGAAACTCCAGCTCTACTCAGTGGCATACCACCTGTTCAGAGGCGATCTGTGCCTGACGTATAAAGCCATGTCAGACCCGGAATTAATGGACATGCTGCACCTCAGAAAATCCAAATCCCATCGAGCTACACGCTCGAGAGACTTGAACCTCAGCACTGAAATAAATAGGACATGCTGGAGGGACAGATTCATAACCCAGAGGCTCCCTTCACTCTGGAATAAAATCCAAGTCCAGGTTAGGCAGAGTCCCTCATTGACTCTCTTCAAGAGGAATCTTGATGAGTGGATGGGAGATCGTAGGTTTACCCCGGGTATCACTTCTGTGTCACTGTTAGACAGAGGCACAGTATGCTAACCTCGAAAAAGGGCATAGCAAAATAAATTTAAAATGGGTGGCGAAAGCCAAACACATTCTGGCTAGGCTTATAAATGCCCTAGGGCAGATAGCCTAGTATGAACCTATGAACCTATGAAATATAACAAGTGTGTGTTTCATCAGAAGGAGCTATTGAGAAACTGCTGTCTGTTTTTGAATGATTTCTTTCTCATTCTCTCATTATTGTACACTCTGACCTTGTAATTACATACATTCCTATACATACCTTTTGACATAGCACAGTGTGGAAAACAGTGGTTAACACAACATTACTATTCAGATATAAGATCTTGGCGCATGACATTTTTAACATAAGTTAATCTCATGTGTTATAGAGGCGCTAACTTTGTCAGATGAGACTTGATTGTTTAATGCTTTCAGAGCTATAGTTGCTATGCATAAATTGCACACATTTCAAATCATACCATACCAGAGTAAACACAATCAGTCCAGGGTTTTGAATTTTATTGACAGGCAGTTTCAGTTTTATTTATATATAACCTATATGAGACTATTACTGCAATATTGTCTGCTTTATTCAGTACAAACCATACCCATTTTTAATACTGCCAGGTGAAATTCTACTCCTTTATATTTATTTGGTATGAATACTACAAGCTAGATTGTTACACATCAGCCTCACGACACAGCCTTTGCAACCTGCTAGCATAGGCTTCCTGGTTCCAGCCCACTCAGCTGGAGCTGTAATGAAGATAGAGAAACATTTATGCATACCTATCCATCACATAAACACAGGCAAGACTTTGGAAAACAGTTGTTGATATGAATACTTACACATGCCAGGAACATCACCCTCTGCTGTGCTTCTTGGACCCACTGCTCCAAGAGCTCCCTCTTCCTCTGCTTCAAGTCGGCATAGTGGTGCCGGACCTGCTCACCAGTCCGAGGGATGCCAGTGGCACTAGTGAGGTCACAAGAGAGACTTTTCCAGGCCTCCGCTTTATACTGGGAGCCCTGGTACTGGTCCTGCAGCAGTATCACATCATGTTTTTTAACAAGGAGTCCTACAATGAACTTGGACTCCTGTATGCCCCAGTGCTGCTCCCGAAAGTGCATGCCCTCTCCAACACCTGCCATACTGCCTACAGTGGGGATCTACAACCAGTTATGAGCTGTATTTCCACCTGCAAGGTTTAAATATGGCTGATTTCATACTCTTTGATGTGATTGGATGGTTTTGAATATGCTGAGCTAAGCTAAGCTGCGGGCAAACCTGCTTAGCTAATGTTGGCAGTGCTTAAAGGAGCAGGTTCAGCATTGCTTACCAGTGGGCAAATCCACTTAGTTGGGATACTCATTGCTTATCATTCATATTTACACAATGCTTACACCCGGTCACCATAGCTGTGCAATGCTTAGCATTGCTTGTTTTATTTTATGGACTACCACCTGTATGGGATGAATTCATCATTCCTGACATATCATAAATTTCTTTACCTTCCCTGACATCGCCCAATGTGCTTTCATTACATTTATTCTTGTGTGACTATACTGTATGGGGCACTTGTGTTTATATGGGGGTTTCACAACTTTATCACACCGACACATCACATCTGGAACTACTACACTACTCTGGTTAACAAATATGTGTTATTTACTATCTAATTATTAAAAAAATAAATTATGTACTGCTTTCACATGTAAAATGCTAGGTGGCTTTACTGGGGATCAAACTAGGAACAATTATTTACAAGGAAAACACTCTAACCACTTCACTATTTCTACATTGCTATATTTTGGAGTATATACCTATTTAGCTCCTTATCATGTGTAAGCTAGGCTGAGCAGAGCTGCGCAATGTCCACACATGCTCAGCTAAGCTTAAACTTTATTGTGGACTGAAAAAAAATTGAACTGTTGTGTGTTATTTCTGTACTGTAGGGGTATGCACATTGATTTCTGCAACATTATCTGTGGGGGGTTGTGCTTTTACAATGGTGATGACATGGCAGGGTTTGCATTTGAGGTATGCTCCACAGACGCTAACAGTGTCCGCCATACCTCTCAACTGTACAGATTGTCACACACTGCTCAGATATTTGCCTAATATTTTTGGTCCATTTTTCATAGAATTGTGGCTTTCGGGCGGATTAGTGGCAAATCATTAAAGATTGCAGTTAGAAAATACTGACAGACATTTGCATTTTTAACTTCATACCCTTCAGCACATTCATGCTAATGCATAACCTGTTATTCTATCAACTTAAGTCTGTGAGCCAGACTTTTATTTCCTTTCTCCAGATTTCTTACTCTAAGAGGTTGAGAGGTATTTTGCGGACACTTTCGTCACCATTATGTCGCCTTACAGCAATTATGGAGTGCATGGGGCATGTGTATTATGAGAGCACTGCTCTCAGACACACCCCCTGCACTTGCACACAGAACCATGTATGTTTTACAGCATGGCAGTGCGCCTTCATACATATGCATGTTGCTCTGCCGTGCTGCATGGGAACAATCCCTTCTGTGCAGGAATAGACTATTCCTGCATTGAAGTTTGCTGAATCCTGGGGTTTATCTTTAGAAAAAGCATATTCAATCATGCCCATATTAATATTTTTGTATTTCTTAATTTCATCTAAATAATGATTCTCATCTTAGTCCATAATCTATCAATTATTTTATATTCAAAAAGTCATGCTCAGTAGTTTCCTCTTTATGACAATAATTGCATATTCTTTCACTTTTTTATGTGGCATGTTTGCTTTGACTTTCTTTTTAAATCTATCATTTGTTTTTATATCTCTGATCTTCACATCCTCAAATTCTTTCCATGGGTATACATAAAAATATTTTCCAGCGATTTTTTTATACCACTTTTTTCTTTCATCTTTTAAATCTTCTAAACTTATTTTCCAGTTTTCTTTTGATATGCTTTCATTTCTTCATTTGTATACTCTTTTACAACTTTTCATCATATCCCATATTTTTTATATTTGTTTTCCAATAATAGCTTTAATAAATTACCATTTTTTTTCATTTAGCCATTTAAGTATTTTATATAGATGCAACAATACTGCAAATAACACTGGATTTATAAGTCCTAAACTACCATCCTCTTTTGCTACATATAGCACACCTCTCTTTACAGGATTGAGATGAGATCCCCATATAAAGGAGAAGATAGTATTACTTCTTCTTTCAGCTGCTCCCCGTCAGGGGTCACCACAGCAGATTAACTGTTTCCATTTCTTCCTGTCCTCTGCATCTTGCTCTGTCACACCAACCACCTGCATGTCCTCTTTCACCACATCCATAAACCTTATCTTAGGCCTTCCTCTTTTCCTGTTTCCTGGCAGCTTCATCCTTAGCATCTTTTTCCCAATATACTCTGCATCCTACCTCAGCACATGTCCAAACCAACGTAATCTTGCCTCTCTGGCTTTGTCTCCAAACCTTCCAACCTGGGCTGACCCTCTAATATACTTATTCCTAATCCTGTCCATCCTCATCACACCCAGTGCAAATCTTAACATCTTCAACTCTGCCACGTCAAGCTCTGACTCCTGCCTTTTTGTCAATGCCACTGTCTCCAACCCATATAACATAGCTGGTCTCACTACCCTCTTGTAGACCTTCCATTTCACTCTTACTGGTACTCGTCTGTCACAAATCACTCCTGACACTCTTCTCCACCCACTCCATCCTACCTGTACTCTCTTCTTCACCTCTCTTCCACACTCCCCATTACTCTGAACTGTTGATCCCAAGTATTTAAACTCACCCACCTTCGCCACCTCTACTCCCTGCATCCTCACCATTCCTCTATCCTCCCTCTCATTCACACACATATATTCTGTCTTAGTCCTGCTGACCTTCATTCCTCTTCTCTCTAGAGCATATCTCCACCTCTCCAGGGTCTTCTCCACCTGTTCCCTACCTTCACTACAGATCACAATGTCAAGTGCAGACATCATAGTCCACGGAGACTCCTGTCTGATCTCGTCTGTCAACCTGTCCATCACCATTACAAATAAGAAAGAGCTCAGAGCTGAACCTTGATGTAATCCCATCTCCACCTTAAATGTATCCATCACTCCCAATGCAGACCTCACTGCTGTCACACTACCCTCGTACATATCCTGTACCACTCTTACATACTTCTCTGACGCTCCCAACTTCCTCATACAATACCACAACTCCTCTCTTGGCACCCTGTGATATGCTTTTTCTAAATCCACAAAGACACAATGCAACTCCTTCTGACATTCTCTGTACTTCTCCATCAACACTCTCAAAGCAAACATCGCATCTGTAATGCTCTTTCCTGGCATGAAACCATACTGTTGATCACTAATCATCACATCCCTTCTTAACCTAGCTTCCACTACTCTTTCCCATAACTTCATGCTGTGACTGATTAATTTAATCCCTGTGTAGTTACTACAGTTCTGCACATCAGCCTTATTCTTAAAAATCGGTACCAAAACACTTTCTCTCCATTCCTCAGACATCCTCTCACTTTCCAAGATTTCATTAAGCAATCTGGTTAAAAACTTCACTGCCATTTCACCTAAACACCTCCATGCTTCCACAGGTATGTCATCTGGACCAACAGCCTTTCCGTTCTTCATCCTCTTCATAGCTATCCTTACTTCCTCCTTGCTAATCCATTGCACTTCATGATTCACTATTCATACATCATCCAACCTTCTCCCCTCTTATTCTCTTCATTCATCAGCCCCTCAGAGTACTCTTTACATCTGCTCAACACACTCTCCTCGCTTGTGAGTATGTTTCCCTCATTATCCTTTATCACCCTTACCTGCTGCACATCTTTACTAGCTCGGTCCCTCTGTCTAGCCAATTGGTACAGGTCCTTTTCTCCCTCCTTAGTGTCCAACCTTTTATACAACTCATCATATTACTATCTTTTTCAATTGACAATGGTATACTAAACACACTAACTATATATATATATATATATATATGAAATATTTCCTAATACAACAGATTTAACCAAATGACATTTTTTACTTGAAAAAGTTTAAAAGACCTCTAAAAAGAATTTATTTTTGATATTTTTCATAATGTTTTCCTATTGCAGTAACATTTCTTGTTTTCCAAATGTAATACCTAATAATTATGTTTGAGAGCTGAATTAATTACTTTTAATCTTACCTTCATGCCCTAAACCTTTATTTTTTCTATCTCCAAACACATACCAATTTTATCTAAACAGAAATTCAACTTGCTTTTGACTTCTTCCATTCCATTCAAATGCTTAGTAACTAGAATGATGTCATCTGCATTTGATAACATTATAGGTATATAAATACCTTACTTTTTTCTATATCTAACATTACTATCTATTGAATTAATATAACTAGTTATGGCATTTATAACTAGTGAAAATATGTTACTAAAGACATCTTTGTCTTATACCTCTTTTAAGACTTACTTCTTCACTTAGCCATCCATTAATCAAAACTTAAATTTTTTTCAGTATGTATGCTGTAACACACAGATTCATTATTTTCATACTTAAATTGTAAGCTTTGAATATAGCCCATAGCATATTGTGCTGAAGGGTCAAAAGCAGTGGCGGCTGATGACTTCAAATCAAAGGGGGGCTGCAGCAGACAGGTGAATGGGTGGGGTCAATGAGAAGGGGTGTGGCCAACTAGAAAGGGGAGGGGCTATGCTCAAAACCACAAAAACTGTAACTTTAATTAAATATGCTGCCCTAGGTGCCAAACCATCATTATGAGAGTCCAATCAAGACAAAATTAAGTATAGAAGAAAAAAATATTTCAATGCATTGGCTGCATGACAGCTTACTTAATAGCTAGATTGAAACAAAAAGGTTGTGAGGCATAAAAAAATAAATTACTTTTTAAATATATTACTGAAATGCCGGTCAAAATCAACTATAAGAAAAACAAGCAGCACTCAACTCAAACCACTTCTCCTTGCACTGCAGTTCTAACTATAATTTATATTCAGCTTTATTAAAGTACCAAGTAACATGCTGAAAGTAGCAATCTCTGTGATACCCCCACTTGTAAAAATGTTTCTTATCCAAAAAAGACCTGCTGCCTGACAACTATCTACTTGTTTCATGGGGAAAACATGATCAAAGTAAAAAATGAAAAGCAAACAAGCTCAAGATACATTGCTTAAAGGATTACTGTACAGGTAATGGACCACACATGATAGATTGACATTCTGTTTGGTTTACAGGTAAAGCCTGCAAATATGACTGCAAGTCTTCAACAAATGTAATGAGCTTCTTAAAATAATGTAATCCTGTCCTTTATTACAAATACTGTCATATGCATTTCAGTACCCAAGGCTTATACATTATCTAGTTATGTAAGTATTCTCTGCATGGCAACAACAGAAAGGCTTTCAATGTTGGCAGTTCTTTAACAGTATGCTTATTAAAGCTTACTTGCACCTTACAATCTCAGACAAGCTTACCTGATGGTCATTAAAGCATTGCTACTTAAACACAGAGCAGCAGGCATTTTCTGAGTAATAATAAGCATAAATCAACAGTATAAAAATATGACAGAAACCAGAACATCCTCCAAAATCAAGGATAGAATAAAAGTAGCATTTGTGTCTACCTTGGATGGGGGGATACTCTGCACATTTACACTGCATAATTGCTCCTTGCCTTGCTTGGACACATTCAGAGTCACTACATGGGAGAGTGGGGTACAACAAGTATGTCACAATTTGAAATGTCTCTGGCTGACTGTGATGGCCCTGACACATTTGTCATACCTATCACCCTCAGAACAAGAAATATGGACAGAGCCATACATAGAAGTGGGACAAAGGCCCAAAAATGAGGACAATTTTTAAATATTGCTCTTATAAACTTAGAAAGATAATAGAATAGTAGGTTAGCATTAGTATGAATTTTCTGAAAGGTACGAAATCTGAAACTCAAATGTCTGTCATTATTTTCTAACTTCAGTCTTTAATGATTTGCCACTAATTTCCCAAAAAAAACACAATTTTATGAAAAATGGGCCAACAATGTGATGCAAAAACATAAAATAGCCACACAATACAGCTGGGAACCTGTCAAAGAAGGGACACTTTTTTAATAGTAGTACTGCTAACTTGAGCAGCTGACAAAATAAAATAATCTACATGCATTTCTGAAATAAAAGTAATCTATAACTCTGATTATTAGTTATTTCTTAATTGTAGGCTGTCCACATTTTCTTCTAAAATTGACATTTTGCAGTGGCATTATTAGGGGAAGAGTAACATTTTGAGCCAAAATCGGGGACGGTTGAGAGGTTTGGATATGCCTAATTCTATAAAGCAATTTGTTTGCACGTACCTCTCAACCTGTTAATGCAGGAAATCTGGACAAGGCCAACTATACTGGTGGAACATATAAACAGTACTATAAATTGTTGTATAAACTGAGACAATTGATAGAATAACAGGTCTTGCTTTAGCATGCATTTTTCTGAAGGTTATGAAGTCTGAAACTCAGTGTCTGTCATTGTTTAGTGACTTAATTCCTAAATTATTTGCCAGAAAACCACACATTTTATGAGGAACAAACCAAAAATAAGAAGCAAAAATCTATTCATTCTGTGAAAATGTGGACAGTTGAGAGGTATAGTTCAGCTGGGGCTGTCTGAGTTTGCCACCCTTCCCCCTCACAAAATCATGGTCGAATGGAGCCCCCCCCCTGCAGCCATTCCAACGAACCATTACTTGGCTATTTCACCCCATTTATCATAAACACTTATGTGCATACTGATTTACTTCTACGATGATTTGGACTTCATTTGAAAGTTTTATTTTGCATTTTACAGCACAAACACTAAGACATCTGCTAAATAAAGCAATGCAATCTCAAATAAAAACAGACTTAGCATTAAAACTTCTCTGCCCTTGAAACTCACATTCATTGAAACAGCATTGAAACCCACATTCAAAGAAAATACATTTTGCCAGTGGCAGATAAAGATTAACTTTGGGCTGTTTTCAAATCATGGGCCCCTTGGACACGAAACATACATGTGGTCTTTGATACACCTTCTTGATTGTATTAAACTATATTCCTTGTACAATATAGTACAGTTGTTAGAGGGTGTTTGAAATTTGTTTTGAAAATGTTTCCAGTAAACAATGAAACAAAATGCATGCACCAATGATGACAAAATTGCCCAATTCAGAGCATTTTCCTAGTAAACAATGAAACAAACTGCATGCACCAATAATGACAAAACTGCCCAATTCATAACATTTCTATCATAAAAGTCTACTCAAACTTCTACATTCTACCAGTATCAGTAAATATGCACAATCTCTGAAGAAGTAAAAGTCATCTAAATAATTCCACATTAAAGAAATCTATAACTAATGAAGAGGTTGCTGCTAGCAAACAACTTTATATTTCATTGTTTCATCTACAAAAAAAGTGCCTGTTGCCCTTGAGGAATAAATTGCCTAGGTTGCATTAAAAAATGATAAGCTAGTAATATTGCAATAGGGAATGGATGGCAAACTGATAACAGGTTCATAGTTACTAGGTATCTTCACCAAAAATGGACTGCAGCATCCACCCCCTTTACAATACAGTACAGAATCAGCAATGCATCTACATACTGTGGGAGTAGAACCCACAGCCTTCTGCATCAAAAGAAAGTACACTACTTATTGTGCTATTAACAACACAAGCAGAGTCAGCATAAGCAGCGCTAAACTTTTGTTCCGCTGCAGCTCTCAGCTTCCTGTAAAATCTGCTTGACACTCAGCTGTATCTCTGAACTTTGCAGCACAAGAAATCTGGAAAAATCCAAAATTTAGGGGGGGGGCAAAAGACCAAAAACAGGGACACATTTTAAACATTGCTTGTATAATATTGGAAAGCTGTTAGAATAAAATGCTGTGTTATCACAATACATTTCATTGCCAAGTATTGAACCCAGGACCCTGTGCAAAACAGTCAAAGCAACATACCCCTATGTCAGATCATCTGTTTTATGAAAAATGGAAGACTGAAACTTAAATGGCTACCATTTAGTGAATTCACTTCTCACCATAGCCATCAACATCTTAGCCCAAAACATCTGAACAAAGCCAATAATGGGGGAATACAGTCCAAAAAATAGGGACAGACATCCATTGAGGACACCACAGCAAACCCATGGAGGACAAGCAGACTCCACCCCACTCAAGAATCAAACCAGACAATCTGTAGCTGTTAGACAACAATGCTACCACTGCACTACTGACTGCGGTAAGTCACAACGATACAGAAACCACAGATTTTATGAGGAACAGAACAGAAAAAATATGAGGCAAAAATCTGCAAATGTTTTTGCAAATGGTGGTGGGTAGAGAATTCAAGCTCTTGCCATTTGTGCCCAAAGTACAGGGTTCAAGCCTTATTCTCTACCCACCACCATGTAACAACTGGGGCATTTTACACACACACACACACACACACACTAATAATTCATAAATTATATTTTGCAGAAAAATTGTGGTAGAATTTACAAGATTCTTTAAATGTGAAGCTGCTTTCACACTTCTTGTTTGTGAAAATGAATTTTAGCACCCATTTTTGCACATGAAAATAAGCAAAATAATTGCAATACTAAAAAAAGTAAACAAAAGCCATTTCTGCATTCACACACAAACAGTGTTTAGATTTTTAGAAGCGAAAAAAGGCATGTTCTGTCCTCAGATCCATATAGCTTTTACATTTATATTTTTGTAACAATTGATAGATAACTCCATTACATGACAGCAGGTAACTAAGGACAAAAGTTGTAAAAGCTCATTGAAAAAAAAAGTTACCATTCTGAAAACAAAACAGAGAAACTATAATCTGGCTTTTTGGAGTGTAAGAAAAAAGTAACATACAAAGTAACATAGTTCTTAAATAGTGGGCAGCTTTCCAGCCATTAAGTTTTCAGACTCGGCCTGATAAAACACAGCCTTGCAATCCACAAGCAATGAAATATGAGCCAAGTTCAGTAACTATCTAACATGCTGATCAACTTTTGTTGACAGCATGTGAGGTAAAGAGACACCTTCTACAAGCCTTAAGAAGGTGAAACACAGAAAGTGATATTGTTGCCCAGTCCAAGGTGCGTATAAAAACCTGGAACTTATTAAATGAACCTGCAGCATGATATCTTTTCCTGCATTTACTGTCATCCCAGTAAGTACATATTTCCAAAATGACAACTCCATTGACAAAGAGGATTAGTTATGTTATATGATCTCATTTGACCAGCTAGTGTACTAAAAGAAAATAGTCATCCAGCTACACTAAACATTCAAGGCGCTAAAAATGTTGAAAATATGCAACATGCCAAAGCAGTGTTTTTAGGGAAGAGGAGCTTCAGCCAAACTGTTACCAGACATTTTCTGTTGTATGGATTGGCAATGAAAAGAGACAGTTTGCTTAAAACTCACAAGATAGGTGTGGTAAAGGTAGCTCCTTAGTGAGGAGGTGTATATAAAACTTAAATCTGCTAGGCAGTTAAAAATGGCTATTATGAGTGTATTTAGTTACTGGGATGGGCTTTAGGTGCATGACATTCTAGAGACTGATTAAGTCTCACATTGATGAAGCTAATCTAAAATGGGAAGACTTTCATAAAGTGAAACTCACCAAAGTGTCTTGTTCTAAAGGCAGAATATCACACACCACCCACATAGGATACAATTCTCCATACACTACTCTAATGTATGCATTCAAGTTCAGGTTAATTGAATCTTAAAAAGGAACACTTTTATCTAGTGTAATGGCCTTGAAGAGGCGTGGCACATTCCAGGATGTGCCAGCTTACAGCAGCTCAGGAGGCCACACCAACTAATGATGACTTGCACAATTGTGCAGAACAGAAAAGTATATATTTTTCACCCATGTGAAGAAAGAAAAATGTAGCTTTCCACCCATGAGTGAATATTGCTTTTAGCTGTAAAAAAATGCTTTCACTGAATCCCCTTTGTGTATGTGAAACCTGATAAACTTTGTTGCACATTACTGTCCTATGCAACCAGCCACAAGCAGAACGTAGTACACTTTATTGAAGAATCATTTGCTTCTACACACAGTGATGTAAACTCTCAACAGTTGTATGTTCGTCATCAGTTAGAATCATCTCATGGCTGTACTACCATCATCATTAGCTATAATATCATATATATATATATATATATATATATATATATATATATATATATATCATCATTAGGTACCTATTAATACAATAATAAAGACAACCTAGTACAGAATGAAGCTCACATGATAAGAGTGCATGCCTTCTAGACCATTAAAAGTAAATATGCCTTGTATCCTACTTCAGCTGCTGTTATAATGCATTTGCACTTCTTTATGCAAAACAGAACAGGAATACAGATCTGTGCATATTTTCCTTATTTCCTTCAACATACTTCAGCTACAGTTGATTGGCCTTAGCTATTTCAGATAGTCCTCACCACGTCATCCTCATAAATCATGTCTGCTGCACAATGCTTTAGCTGTAACTACAAAACAATGTCTTGTCCAAGTACAGTAAACCATGTAGGATTATTATTAGTCATTTTATGGACATCCAGATAAATGCTATGACCTATTTCTTTCAAAGTACAGAGTATTTTATGTCATCCAGCTTTCTCCCATTAAAAATATGCTTGTGCTGAAGTTAATGAAATGGTTCCTGAATACTGCAGCTGGTGGCTGTTACTGTTGTGAAAGTGCGTGCATGTCATTAATTTAATTTATTTAGCTAGCAATTTTAATTGGGTTAGTAGTTGCTGAGGTTATTACCAGTTTTCTAGGGGGAGATAAGGTGATATTTGTAATGACTGGGTAATTTGCCCAGTACACCTGGGAAAATATATTTTTTTAAATATGTGCCATGATATATTTTACTTCTACCAGAGCTACAATCAGCTTAAAACTGGAACCTTGACTTGCTATGGCATGCAAATGTTACCGCAAGGTGTTATATCATATCTCCTTTTTATATCTTTCTTCTTATATAAATTATTCCACTCCTCATCCATGCTTCCCTTTCCAAATAAAACATGACGAGTACTACTTAGGTGAAGTCACTAGTGCACTTCATAATGCCTGCCCCATTTGCATCAGTTTGGAAAAGGTATTTACTGTACACAATCACAGCAGAGCAGTACATCTTTTCCTACCAGCTTCCTATGGTACAGAAATCCCCTGAACAAAAAAAAGAGCATCTGGACTACAGTGGTATGCTTTAATAAACTTACAACACCTCCCTCCATTATATAGCTAATGTAAACACAAATATCCGAGCTTTATGGATTTTCCACATATCTGAACACATTACAGTATTAGTGCACCCACTTGTTAAACTGGCAGTCTTTAATTAACGTGGTGCATTCTGAAATCTAGCTATACAGAATGCCCAGGGGATCATGTTATTTTTATGCAGTTGGCACTGAAGAGGTCAGTGTAACAGGGATTGCAATGTAACGGAAGGGGGGACTGTGATGTCCTCTGTCCTACCATTACAGCATCTTTTGGGCTTCCCCACAAAGGTGTATGACTGGAAGTTGGTGGCAGCTACGCTGGCCCCCACATTTATTACTCCATGCTCCTAAACAGCCCTGGAGGAGGGGCAGCTGACCCACATACCAAATACAAGACACACACACTGTTCCAGCTTTCTGAGTGAGAATATAGCCTGTTCCAAGGCAGTCGGAAAACATGATTCTACGAATCATTCTTCAGGGCAAAGTTAGCCACGAGTGTGGGTGACTGCTACCTTACCCCCCTCCCCCGCACACAAACGCACCATTTTATTTAGAATGGATGGTTTTTAAAAGCTACTTATTTTATAACTGCATTTCTATACAACAAGGAGTCTTTCGGCAAAATTACCAAGTGATGAAGTCAAGGCAAACATTTGCACTGCTCCCAGCTATAACAACCACTAACTGCCTCTTTCAAACTTACTGTAATACATCAAATCATGCTTCAAAAGTTTGCTGTAACACTGTACTGCGGTAGTAGTGCTCCCCACCTCTTTAACAAAATGAGTTACGTATCACAACCCTTACATTTCCATGCCAAAGCTGGGAAATCTGACTGTCCATCCATATGCACACTGGCAATGTGGCTAGAACTGAGTGAAAACTGCTGTTCAATTGTGGTTGAGTAATACACAAGTATGTAAGCAAATAACATTAAAAGCATCGTGCAAACATGCAATGTTTTTATCTGTTTATGCTCACAAACAGAATTTAACAACTCCGCTCACAATCTAGGAGGTAAACTAGCTAAAGCGCAGGATGAAGCATAAATCAAGGAAAAATACATCCCACAAAGGAATCGTCAGAAATGGTACAGAAAGGAATCCAGTCTACTGCAAACAGTGTGTGGACAATAACCTTTTCAACTACCTGAACTTCTCGGTCAGTCAAAAATCCAAAATATTGGTATTAAGGGACCAGCTAAGTGGTCGGTCCTTGGAAACCTGGAGATCATCCCTCCACCTTTAGCCCTAAAGTGGCAAATCACGTTAGCTGGTAGGTTTATTGGAGTGATCACAGACATAAGTTAAGTTCAATGTTGTTGTTGTTGTTTGTCTTTCGGCTTTTTCCCGGTAAGGGGTCTCCACAGCGGAACTTCAGTCCACTAATGATTGGCAGTAGATTTTTATGCAACACCGAGGTGCCAGCTCGATGCCCAACCTTCAATGAAGGCATGCCCGTTTATGCACACATGCCTTTCGAACGCTACCCAACCGCGGGGAGGACATGCAGACTCCACACAGAAGGCACTCCCAAGCTAAGCTGAGAATCGAATGGGAGAACCTCTTGCTGTGAGGTAACAACGCTAAGTTAAGTTCAATAAAACATGTATATTATCTGTGTGAATGAGCAAAACATAACTGTGTGCGCGTGCAGGGGAACAGGGATCCCAGCAGCTCTTCTTGCATATTAGCTACCTTTTAGTGTTTGTGCTCATTTCCAGTTCATTGATTTTGCAGGCACACTGCTCAGACACACACACACACACACACACACACACACACACACACACACACACACATACACACATATCTTCCATAGCCTGATCACCTCCATAACTCTGTAAGACACACACCTCCATAACTCTGTAAGCCACACACCTCCATAAACTGTCCTCTGCAACACTCACACCCTACCTTCCTTCCGCAGCAGCCCGATCACTTCCCTACCTCTGAGTCCACAGCCTGCGCATCTGTAGCAGCCTGCCTTAAGTCCTCTGTAGCCCAATCACCTCTGCAAGCTAAGTCCACAGCCCGCGCAGGCTGTTTCTGGGTTTCCCCGCGAGATGTGAGTACGCTGGAGCCTCCAGCTTGCGGGCAATGCAGTCCGGTGTGCTTCCAGTCTGTGTGATCATCACCGCACAAACCTCTGGGCTGGCAGGGAGGAGTTCCCTTCCTTCCCTATACGGACTGCCTAACTGAACAGTCTGGTGTTCAGGAACTCAGCATGCGTGCGTGGAGTTCTGGACTGCCTAACACAGCAGTCAGAAACTCAGCACGCATGCGGGAGTTCCGAAACATGAATTGTATTTTTTTTTTTTATTTTCATTTTGTACAGTGGGGGGACATTTCTTTTTACAGGTGGGGGGTTACCTTCTTTAACAATTTTATTTGAATATGGAGCTTTCTCTTCTTTTTTACTTTTAGGAAATATTTTAGTTTATACAACAGATTTATTTTCCTTGATTCATTACATATAACTCTTGTTCTTTTTTAAACATATTCATTTTCATTAATTTCTAAATTTTTTAGACATTCTTCACTTAACTTACTATTATACCTTTTCACTTCCTTTGTCTTTTTAACTTGCCATTCTTGATAACATTTTTTATTTATTTTTAAAAGACAATTATGAGATGTGGGAAGTTAAGAATATGGAAGAAAAGTAGATGCCAAACAAGAGTGGGCCCAGGACTGAGCCCTGTGGTACACCACTTGTGACAGGCTTTGAGTCTGACATGGCGCCAGCAACTCTGACCCTGTGGGTTCTGTCACTCAGCCAGTTTGCAACAATTTTTGTTCACTACATTGTCAGCTCTGTTGCAATTGTTTCTTACTTTTCTAAATTGAAATGCTTACCTTCTCTAGACTGTATCATCTAAAATGTTTACCACCAGTTGTTCTTCCTAAAAGTGTTTGCTCTAACTTTAATGTGAACAGTACTCTGTCTACCACATATTGTATATTATATTTGTAAAATTCTTGTAATTATTGTAATATGGATGTAAATCCTACTGTAACCTTATTTGGAGCTTTTCTCCCCAGGACTCCATTGAAAATGGGTTCATTTGGCCCAATGGACTATCCTGGTAAACCAACTGCAAATAAATAAAATAAATAAATCCGCCACTTAGACCAATTTTCATAAGACTGTGGCACACTTATGTGATCTTCCCATAATTCTAGCCTTCTGTTTTCACCCTCACCTACCCACTCTACTTCTTTAATTCTTTTTAGACCTTTTCCTATCTTAAGATTACTAACTTTGTCTCTGAATTCTATCCAGATAGCTTTATGGCCTGAAAAACCTGTGTGTAATGTAGCTTCATTTTTATTATTTCACATCCTTCCAAAAGTAAAAAAAAAATAGTCTATCTGTGTTCTATATATTCCTCTACTATATAGCCATGAATTAATCTTCCATATTCTTAACTTCCCACATCTCATAATTTCTATAACTTTTTTATATTATTCTCTTTCTTTTGTTTCTCAAGTTACAATTACCATCTCCTACTATAACAACTTTCATACTAACAGCAATGTAATTCAATATTAAGGCAAATATACCTTTCTTTACTAGTTACATATGCATATAATACAATTATTCTATAGACTTTATCTCTCTGGCTAACATCAATAACTGTAATCCTACCAATTAAAATTATAGTAATATTAAGCACTTTAACTGTCTTCTTCATAAGTACTGCTATTCTGGAACATAAATCTTGACCTAAATTCCAGTATATCTCATTACCCCACAGACATACTGGGCTGGATTTACGAAAGCTTGCACGGAGTTGTGGAGTAGAGTAAGACATCAGACAGCCAATATGTCTGCCGAGCGATCCAGCAACAGCCGGCAGGGGCGTTCATGAGAGCTTCTAAAGCTAGTCTTGCACGGACAGTGTCATGGTATGCAAATTACCTCATTTGCATAGCTTTCAGCAGCAAATGAGGTAAATTTGCAATCCAGGAAACATTAACTTGTCCATGGAAGAGTAGTGTTATCTGCAGAAATGTACTCCGTTGGTAACGGAGTACCGTTCTGCATATAGCAAAACGGAGCTATGACAGCTCCAAATAAGGGATGCATCCAGTTGAGGAAGCATGCCAATGGCCAAATATTGGCAATTTTTAATGTTTAAAATTATTAAAATCTAATTTTTTCCCCCGATCTCGATGTTTAAGCATAGCGCAGCACCTCACAAACGTGAGGTGCTTAAAAAAACAAGAAAATAATTAAAAAATAGCCAGAAATAGGCATTTTCACTAAAAAGCTTATCCTCCCTTGCAGGTGAATGGCAGGCTGAAGACAACATGGCCACTGAGTAGTGGTTGCTAAGGGGGGAATCTCAGTGTGAGAGATGTAACCAAGCATTAGTAGGCAATCCTATGCAAATGAGGATAAGGATAGTGAATCCCAATTTTCCCCAGCATGTGAGCCATGTCCCAAGAGTATACGTGTAGGAGTAGGTGAGTAGTAGAGTAGAAGATAGGTGACATCATGAGGTGGTGTGTCAGAAAGGCTGTAAGCTAATTGGAGCACAGTGTCTTGTGTTTGCCCTAAGTTGCTCAGGATTGCAAGAGGCATGTCTACAGTTGTCCTTTTTTTGAAAACCAGAAACCAAAGGCGTACGCCGTGAATATATCTGAAATTTCTTGCAGACATGCACACAGCAAGTGCGCGCGTGTGTGCTCGTTTGCGCGGCGCTGCCTTGGGCGGAAACAGAAAGGGAAAAGGAAGGAAAAGAAGTAGTAGGAAGTTAACCAAGGAGAACTAGCAGAGCTGCCAGGTGAAATATATCAGAATCAACCAATTACACAGGCAGCAGACTAGTCCAGCCCAGCACTTTAAACTCTGCAAACAGCATTCTTTCCTGTTTTTCCCCAAGAACTCTGCAACACTATAGTATACAAAGAGGGAAAGCTTAAAAACTTTAAAGGCAGACAAAATGTTAGGGGCTGCTCTTGCTATCATAAACCAACATGTGCAAGTTGCTGAGGGTGGTGATGTTGTGAATGCTGCTGAGCAACCCACAGTGAGGAGAAGGAGAAGAGTGTACAGACCCAGGGTAACCTACCAGGAGCTACATGAGCTGGAGATAGTGGAGTGCTATAGGGTGGACAGAGACCTCCTGCAGCAAATTGTTGAGCTGTGCCGGCCATGCCTCACACACAGAACCAAGAGAGGGGAACCCATCCAAGTGGATACCAAGGTATGTGTTGGCCTAAGAATACTAGCTACAGGTACCTTCCAGAGACCAACTGGTGATATAATTAGGATTTCACAGGCATCAGCATCCAAGGTACTGCACCAGTTCCTGGATGCCATGTCAGCACATCTCGGTGAGTACGTATATTTCCCCAATTCCTGTGAGGCATTGGCCAGCAATATGCATCTTTTCCAGCAAATAGCAGAATACCCTGAGGTAGTGGGTGCAGTAGACTGCACACACATACACATCAAAGCACCACCCGGTGAGTGGGGTAGGGTCTACATCAACCGCAAGGGCTTCCCCCTCCATCAACTGCCAGGTCATGTGCAATGCCCAGGGCATAATAATGAATGTGTGTTCTGGCTGCCATGGAAGCTATCATGATTCCCACATCTGGCATCTGATGCAGCTGTACCAGAGATTTGCCAATGAGGACATCCCTGACGGTCACCTAGTGGGCGATGCTGGATACACACTGGAGCCGTGGCTGATGGCACCCATCAGAAATGCACACACATCTGAACAAGAACTCCATAATGAGACACACGCACAAACAAGAAACATTATTGAGCATGTGTTTGGCATGCTCAAGTCACAGTTCCAGTGCCTGGACACATCTGGTGGAGCCTTGCAGTACTCACCAACTACATGTACCCAAATTGTTATGGTATGTGCCATGCTACACAATATGATCCTGCAAAAACAGCTGCAGCAGGAACAGCATGGGGCAGGGCCAAACAGCCCCCCACCATTGCCAAGGCCTGCACAGGCACATCGTGACTCAGAGGAGGAACAACCTGAGCCTGCCCCAGTAGGCAGAATGAGGCATGCCCAGTATGCCCTGGCCTTGGCAAAGAGGCAACGCATAGCACATACGCTGAATCAGTATGAACCCTGGAAATGACACCTCTCTCTGACTCACACATACAGTAAAAGGGATGCCTAACTTGACACTACCTGTTTTCAAACATGTATAGGGATTGTACTATGTGCATCCAACATAGGCAGCCCTGCAGCATCACCTGAGGCATGAGTGCCCTATTTTAAGCAATATAAAGCACTGTTAAGCACATTTTACCAGTATTGAGCATATTTAAATTCAATTGCACGTAGCTGTGCACCGTGCTAACCAGCACAACGTCGGGCAACGTTGAGCAATGTTGGGCAAAGTCGGGTAAAGTCGGGCAAAGTTGAGCAAAGTCGGGTAAACACGCTCACACCTGCTTTACTGTTCCTTAAGCAGTCTGGTCTGCCCAGCAGGGAAATAAAAAGCAGTGACAGGGTTCGAACTCAGGATATTGTGCACTGTAGTTACAGTACTGAACCACTAAGCCATGACAGCATTTCACTGGCACAGACACAACTTAACTCCCTCACACATACCAGTTGGGGGGATCACATACCTAACAGTCTCAGTCAGCAGGACAAATTTAGACAAATGCAAACACAAACAAATGCTGTATCATGCCCTCTGAAGAGGCATATGAGTAACCTCCCCCCAGGCCTATGCAGACAGATAACAGCAGGCCAGGCAGTGTGATGTGGGTTGGGTAGGCTATGAAGTCACAAACTAATATGCGTGTAATTGGAAGCTAAGGTCTGAAGTACAGTGGTATGCCTCAAACCAGTACGATAGGCAACAGTACAGACTGAAATGGAGTACCTGATATAGCAGTGCAGGTCTAGCAAATGTGTATAAGTGTCAGGTGAACCCTTCATCTTATGTACACCCACAGTAACAAACAGGTGTGCCTCCCCCAGGGTAGAAATGTACAAATAATAGCTGTCCCCACTGTATGTAGAATGGCTCATGGAAGCCCTGCAAGCACACTGTGCTTCCTGTCGATGTACAGTACAAAGGTGAGCCCTGAAGTAAAAACCAACGTGATTTTCACACACATATAGTATATATCCTCATACTGGGCATGCTCACACACTTAAACAAATTTAGCAAATTTCAGTCAGCAACATACTGAAAGGTCATACTGGGCATGCTCACACACTTAGGCCATGTCTGAGTGCAGCAGTGGGCCACACATATCTGGCAGTTGCAGTTCTTACTCCAGACACTTGTCACTATTCACCAATCCTGCCTTGTGCACACACTGATACGAAAACAGACCCATATAATATATTGGACACCTGTCATAATCAAACTATGTACTCCAAGTACTTAAGTTGTTCAAAGAAAGTGAAAAACCAAAGAAGATCAATAATTATCTGATCAGTATCATCAAGAAACAATGAGCACTCCTATCATTATCCAAGCCATGGTCAAAGAGTCCATAGAGAACCATGAATCTTTCTTTCGCTATGTCATAAATATCAATGTAAACTCATATATGTTCTGAGTCAGTGCAAACTGTAAATGAATACATGTACATGACTGACACTGCCAACATCTTGTCAGACAGGTTCATACATATTTACCCCCTTCTCACTGACAAAAGGGCCCATTATCATACGTGGAGATTGTGGAAACCCAGAAATCACATATACAATGGTTAAACAGCTCTTTCCAGTCCTAAAAACACGGCGTGTATGGGATAACATGGTTTCCCTGGTTGTGTCATATGTGAACTCCAAAACAAACAGACCCTGCACCTGAAAAGTCTGTTGAGACTCACCATCTGTACAGGATATGAAACTGTTGAATGGGTTACAGCAACATTTGGCACACTCCACGAGTGTTGGTGCACAACAGACCATGGGAACTATTGTCTTATAAGACTAACAAGTATGATGTGCAAGGCCATGGAGTCCATCATTATGGAACTCATAAACAGAGCTATTGAGAGCCTACAAACACCCAACACTACCCATTTTGGTTTGGTCAGGGGCAGATCATGGTTCCTAAACCTGCTAGACAGTTTTCAAGGCAGTCACCCAGGACATACATCAATGAAATGAGCTACACATGGCCTACATAGACCTTGAAAAGCCCTTTTCCAATATCCCACACACATGTCATATCCACAACCCTCCTGTGTTGGCATGTACATTTGAGAAGTCTATACCAAACAGGAGGGACCCCAGGACTGAACCCTGGGGGCCACCAGTTGTTATCGGTGTAGAGTCTGACATGTAGCCAGCAACTCTTAATGTGTGGAATCTATCTGTGAGCCAGTTTGCAATCCATCGTTTGATGTATGGATTCATGCCCAGGTTGGTGAGTTCATCTATGATACCTGACTGGGGAATGGTGTGAAAGGCTGTAGTGAGGTATAGGTAGGCTGTGTTGTGCTCATTTCAATCATCTGTAGCCTGGGCAACGGTCTCAAAGAAATCCACCCAGTTCAGGAGGCATGATCTGCATATGATGAAGCCAGACTGGGTGTGCTCAACTGTGTGAAGGTTCACAATCTCTTTATTGTTGACTTCCATTATGATTGGCTCCATTGCCTTAAAGATCAGACTTGTCAGGCTCATAGATAAATGTCTCCAAAGCCAACTTCATGCTTCTTAAGACAGAAGTGCTGAACTTCAGGACACCCATGCAGATGGATAATACTGTTATGACTACTGAATCCTTCACAATTGCAATTTATAAGCACTTACATGAGTGTATGCATCATGTTATCCCAAACAGAACCAAGATCCTATCCTCCAAGAAAAGGAAGCCAATCTGGTGGTTCCCTGCCATAAACAAACTGCACAACAGAAGGAAGAAACCATTGCAATAGAGCGTAAAATCCCAAGAGTGGAGGAGCTCCCTGGTCAGCCTCAGGAAGAAGCTGTTATCCCTGATAAAATCCTCCAAAGCTAGTTATGAAAACAAAGTCGACACTGATTCTAAAGACAACCACAGAGCATTCTATAGCTATGTCAATAATCTCAATGGCAACACTCAGATCTGCTCTGAGTTATAGCACAATGGCACTAAATATACAGACCCAACTGATATTGCCAACAGCCTGGCAGATAGGATCAGTGCTAACTTTACCCCCCTCTCAGGCATGAAAGAGCACATTTCTATACCGGAAGAATGCAAAGTTGCTGTCATCATGGCTGCACAGGTAAAAACCACTCTCCAAAGCCAGGAACACAGCATCCATGGGACCAGATTACATCCCAGGCTGTGTTCTACACAAACTACAGAACAAACTGGCACCACACCCACGTACCATGTTCAATCATAGCCTCACCTCAGGCTTTGTGCCTTATTAATGGCACACAGAGACGGTTATCCCAGTTACACAAGGGGGAGCCACCACGGACCCTGGGAACTAGCACCCCATTAGCCTGATGAGCCTGGTCTGCAAGGCAATGGAATGTATCATCATGGAACTTATAAACAAAGACACTGGTAATCTCCAAACTCTGCACCACAACCATTTTGGGTTTGTAAAAGGCAGATCATGTCTCCTAAACCTGATAGACTTCTTTGAAGCAGTCACCAAAGCCATAGACAAGGGTAAGGTGGTTCACACAGCCTATCTAGATCTTGGCACGGCTTTCAACACCATCCCCCACTCTGGAATTATGGATAAACCCACTAAACTAGGTATAAATCCCTATGTCACAAGATGGGTTGCCAACTGGCTCACTGACACAACCCACACTGTGAAAGTAGCAGACTCCAAGTCCGACTTCAGACCAGTGACAAGTGCAGTAACACAGGGTTCAGTCCTGGGTCCTGTCCTGTTTGGTATCTACTTCCCTGAAGTACAGGTTAACATGGAAGGTCTCTGGCTAATGAAGTTCCCAGATGACTGCAAATTAGGAGCCATAATCGAGACTACTAACGATGTGGACATCCTACAAAAGGGCCTCATTGAGACAGATGCCTGGTGTCAAAGCCATGGCCTCAAGCTCAATGCCAAAAAGTGCATTGTCATCCCCTTTGGTAAAAACACTGTACCTATGAACTACAACATAGGTGGCAATATACTTAACACCGAAAGTTTGATGAGGGACCTTGGGACACAGGTGGACAGTAGACTCTCCTTTGATAATCACATCGCCACAGTAGTCAGGAAATCCTTCTACATGGCACACCTTATCACAAAAGGTGTCTCATGCAGAATAAAAGAGGTCATTGTTCCCCTCTACTCATCACTCATTAGATCCATTATAGAGTACAATGCCCCTTTTGCTATGTACCTCACAAGACATCTACAACAACTGGAAAGCCTGCAGAAATGCCTCACAAAGAGGATTAGCAGCCTCAAATTCATGCCATACACAGACCGTCTCAAAACACTACAGTTTTACTCTGTTGCATATTGCTTACTCAGAGATGATCTCTGCCTAATATACAAAGCTATGTCAAACACAGAGAAAGTGGATAGATATTCCTTCTATGTAGCCCACCTAATCACGAAAGGTTTCATCTCTAGATCAAGAGAGGTCATTGTGCCTCTCTACTCATCACTCATTAGGCCCATAATAGAGTACAATGCCCCATTTGGTATGTACCTTAATTGGCACATGCAACAGCTGGTAAGACCACAGAAGTACTTCACCAAGAGAATCATGGGCCTCAAAGAGATGCCCTATGCAGCTCGACTAAAGAAACTCCAGCTCTACTTGGTTGCTTACTGCCTGCTCAGAGCTGATCTATGCCTGACGTATAAGGCCATGTCCAACCCAGAATTAATGGACATGCTCCACCTCAAGAAAAACAAATCTCTTAGAGCCACATGCTCCAATGAATTAAACAAAGCAATAAACAGGACGTGCTGGAGGGATAGATTCCTGTCCCAGAGACTTCCCTCAGTCTGGAATAGAATCTCAGCTGATGTTAGGCAGAGCCCCTTGCAGACTCTCTTCAAGAGGAACCTTGATGAGTGGATGGGAAATTGTAAATTTACCCCTGGGATCACTTCAGTGGTCATGCTAAACAGAGGCCCAGGAAACTAATTTAAAAGGGAGGCAAAAGCCAACACATTTTGGCTAGGCTTATAAATGCCCTTGGGCAAATAGCCTAGTACCTACCTATGAACCTATGAACCTACACGCTCTAGGGACCTAAACCTTGTCACCACAATAAACAGAACATGCCGGAGGGATAGATTCCTGTCCCACAGACTTCACATACTCCAGAATAAACTACCTATCTATATCAAACAAAGCTCCTCATTAGCACTCTTCAAGGAAAATCTTGATTATTGGATGGGAAATAGGAAATTAACCCTGGGGATCACTTCTGTGTCTCTGCACGACAGTAGCACAGGAAAATACATTTCTTGGGTGGAAAAAGCCAGGGTACCTTTTTGGCTGGCCTTGTATAGGCCCCAGGGCCAATAGACTAGTACCTACCTATGAACCTATGAACTTTTGAGCCTTGCCTAAAAAAGGTAATATGGGGACAGCACGAGCCTTGGCCAGTATTCAGAAGCATAGGGGCGACAGGTGCAAACCATCTGTAGTGAAGCAACAAGGCTTGTCTATCATGTCATCACAGGCAGACAGAGACTGGATCCCCTTTGAATGACACCAGAAGCTCAGCCAATTGTTGAAGTTTATCATCTTTCTGTTATATTGCAGTATCATGTAGGTGAAGGTAAGATGCTACTCATGGTTTGACCCTGTGTGTGCCAGCACGTGGTGCATCAACCCATATATGATATGGTCATGGCTTATGCATACAATACACTCACAATATACCTAGCATGATAAGCCTGCTGAGGTTAGCAAATGTGAAAAAAACCCTTGTGCAAACTGTCAGCAAGTAATGTCTGTATTGCACCCTGTAATTCCATATTGCTTGCTGAAGTGTAAAGACGTATTTAGTTTGGATTAAGAACACTGTACTTGCCAACTGTGTGTGTGAGTGTGTGTGTGTGTGTGTGTGTGTGTGTGTGTGTGTGTGTGTGTGTGTGTGTGTGTGTGTGTGTCTCCCTGGGGAGGAACAATCTTTTTGGAGATTACTCAAACACCTTAAAAGTGGTATACTCATCTTTGTCAAGTCTGATGATGTCACCATCCTACAAATATACCTGTGGAAAGGTGAAATCCCAGTAGCATGTATAATGTGTCGTGTAAATGTGTAGTGTTATAGTATCATAATGTAATTAGGTAGGGGTTTGAATTCTGCACTTGTTAACTGTTTGTGTCTCCCTGGGGAGAAGCAACCTTTTTGGAGATTACTCAAACACCTTAAAAGTGGTATACTCATCTTTGTCAAGTCCGATGATGTCACCATCCTACAAATATACCTGTGGAAAACCAAAAGCTCAGTAACGTGTATAGCACATTGTGTAAATGTATACTGCTGTAGTATCATAATGCACCTAGATAGGTGTTTGAATCCTGCAATTGCCATCTGTGTGTGTCTCTGTGGAAAGGCGCAACCTTTTTGGAGACTACTCAAACACCTTAAAAGTGGTATACTCATCTTTGTCAAGTCCGATGATGTCACCATCCTACAAATATACCTGTGGAAAGGTGAAATCACAGTAATGTGTATAGTGCATCATGTAAATGTGTACCGCTGTAATATCATAATATAGTTAGGTAAGGGTTGAAATCCTGCACTTGCCACCTGTTTGTGTGTCCCTATAGAGAAGCAACCTTTTTGGAGACTACTCAAACACCTTAAAAGTGGTATACTCATCCTTGTCAAGTCCGATGATGTCACCATCCTACAAATATACCTGTGGAAAGGTGAAATCCCAATAATGTGTATAGCATGTCGTGTAAATGCATACTCTTGTAGTGTCATAATGTAGTTAGGTATGGGTTTGAATCCTGCATTTGCCAGCTGTTCTCCTTGGGTTGGAGTCACCTTTTTAGAGACTACTCAAACACCTTAGAACTGGTATACTCATCTTTGTCAAGTCCAATGATGTCACCATCCTACAAATATACCTGTGGAAAGGTGAAAGCCCAATAATGTGTATAGCGTGTTGTGTAAATGCGTACTGCTGTAATATCATAATGTAGTTAAGTAGGAGTTTGAGTGCATGTGTCTCCCTGAGGAGGAGCAACCTTTTTGGAGACTACTCACACACCTTAAAAGTGATATACTCATCTTTGTCAAGTCTGATGATGTCACCATCCTACAAATATACCTACGGAAAAGTGAGATCTCAGTAATGTGTATAGCGCGTTGTGTAAATTCATATTGCTGTAGTATCATAATGTAGTCAGGAAAGAGTTTAAATCTCACATTTGCTGACTGTATGTGTCTGTGCTCCAGGTGTGTGACACCGTTGGTTAATGTAGAGTGGGTTTTGATTTTTCTAGTGTATGACATATCACAATGACAACTGTATGTGCATTACACGTGTAAGGTAGCTGTGGGGCAAATCCATATACATACATGTGACCTTAAGTATTTCATAGGTGGGTACTCTGCTTTCTCCATGAACGCATGTGTTATCTTTGCCAGAGCGTGCTGGCACTTTCCAGACCTTAGGTCACTTCTGTATGCTTGTGACAAGCTTAGCCACTGTAGTGATCCCTGGGCTACGGCTTCCATTTCACATCCACTCATCACAGTTTCTATTGAAGAGTGTGAGTGAGGGTTTATGCTTGAGGTATATTTGAAACCTGTTCCAAAGCAAGCAAAGTCTGGCAAAGATGACTAATCATTATAGGTGTGCAACAACCTCTGTGGATCTGCATGCAATCCCTTTATTGCTTATGTGCTCCACAGAGGGATTTCCAAACCCTTTGGTAATGTGATTATCAAAGGAGAGATGACTTAACACATGGCTCTATGTATACATTAGTACCTGTTCCACATTTTGGGGGCTACTACCTATGTGGTACTTTAGGAATACTTTGTTTTCTAAATGTGGATAACTATGCTTTCTTAGGCTTATAGCTTTACAGCATGAGTTTGACACCAGGTATCTATCTGTATGATACCCTTTTGGAGGATGTGTGTGTGTCATCTGGAGAATAAAGTATAGCCCACAGTATGCATTTTCATCAAACTTGGGCAGACATACCCCTACTGTGTTTGCTTGTACCTAAAAAGGCTATATGCCAAACAGAAGCGGTCCCAGGACTGAGTGCAGGTGAATACCACTTGTTACTGGCATAGAATAGTACATGGAGGCTGCAAATGTTACTGTATGTCCTATATCTGTGCATCAGTTGTCAAGCCATCATCTAACAATTGTTTATGGTCAGTCTGTTGAGGTTATGTCTAATACCAGTATGAGGGATGGGTATGATTTGCTGGTGAGCTATTGCTTGGCTGTGTTGACCTCCCCTCCCTCACCTATAGCCTTGTTGACTGGCTTGAAGTCTACTAGGTGTAGTAGCCAGGATCTGGCCTTTAGAGAACCTAAGTGGGTATGGTGCAGTGTTTGCAGATTCATGTCTCTGTTAATGAGTTCCATATTGCTGTGCTCCATAGCCTTTCAGATAACATTGGTCTGGCTTATAGGGTGAGAATTTCCAGGACCTGTTGTAGTTCTAACCTTAATCAATTTATGTTAACATTTGCACTGGGTGTGACGAGGGTGGACAGGTTTAAGAATAAGTATATTAGAGGGTCAGGCCAGGTTTGAAAGTTAGTAGACCATGCCAGATAGGCAGGATTAAGTTGGTTTGTACATGTGCTGAAGAGGGATGCAGAGTATATTGTGAAATAGATGCTAAGGATGAAGCCGCCAGGTAACAGGAAAAGAGGAATGCCTAAGATGAGGTTTATGGCTGTGGTGAGAGAGGGCGTGCAGGTGGATGGTGTGATAGTGCAAGATGCAGAGGCCAGGAAGAAATGATGTACTGTGGCGACCTCTAATGGGAGCATCCAAAAGGAGAAGAAGAAGACGTTGTACTGAACCCTTGTGGACTGTGAACACCATTACCGTGTGTCATGCCACAAGTATGTAACCTGTATAGAGGGTGCATCTGGACAGAGTGTTTAGGTGAGTGGTGACTTCATATGTAGGCTTGTGTATGACACAGCCAGGAACACTGTCAAGTACCATTGCCACTGTGGTGTGTACTTTGTTAAAGAGATGTTTTAACTAGAGTGTCTGTGAATCATCAGGTTTTACATTCTTCAGGTCTGGAAATATGGCCCTTGTGTAATGACAGGGTGGTGAAATCCACATTCAAACTGTCTGACAAGAAATTGGTAATGTCAGTCAGATAAGTGTACTTTGTGACCATTTACAGTAACTGTGACTCCATCTGAGATTTCACCTGTAGATTATGAACAACACTGAAGAAAGCTTTAGTGTTGTCTTTGGAATCCTTGCCATTTTGTATTTTGAAGCTTGCCTTGTATGTTTATTGAGGGATTGTATTTTCCCAATGATACTGACTAGAGAGGTTATCCCTTCTTGGTATGTAACTCTTTTGGTACAACTTCACACCTTCTATTATATATTTAGTTCATGGCAGGGGTCCATGAGACTAATGCACTTTTACTGTATAAGTGAGAATTGCTTGTGTTTGTGATAGCATGGTCCATGCAACCCTGTAGGTGAACAGTGTGCATTAATAAAGGATTATGCAGCTGGGACAGTGTTAACCTTAGTAATGCAAACCAATGACAGATAGCAACAACAGCATCACCCACAGCACAGTGTCAACCCGTGTCATACACACACATGCGTACTCAAGTTCCAAAATGTGTGTAGTACAATGCATACTGGCCACCAATAGAAAGTATGGAGTGTTAATACTGGCCAATACGGGGCATGTCACCCTGCCCATGTGTCCAATATGCACGTACATGCAGACAGTGCACCTCCACCATGTACACAAATGTACACCTGCAGACCTGTGCTGCACACACCCCACATTTACTCTCCACTGTATAACGCATGTTGACACAACTACACACATCAGCCAAGTGGCACATGGGCAAACAAAACACAATTGGAATAAACACTGGTGGAAACAATACAACATTGCTCATTACAGCTTTAATGCATCATGCCTGCTCAGCTACACCTTCAAGGATATCATTACACTTTACTGCTGACAACATGCTACACATTCAATCATTGCTATACTTTATTAAAGCCACCCTGTGCATCAGCACCATGTTAGCCTGTTCCTGCATCAATGTTACAGATGACAGAAGGTGGCACAGGTTTCATCATATGCACAGGGTGTGTTGTTGGTTTGCCAGAGGCCTACACTGAGCCATACAATTGACGTGTGTGTGAGTGTGTGTCTGAGGGCCATGAGTACTGTTATGGGCCAATGTTGATGTAATGTGTGCGGGTATGTGTTTGCCCTAGGTTTCTGGTTTATGTGTGTGTGTCTGCATGCACGCAGTTCCACCATGTAGCTGCCATATACAGGGATTTGTGAGACAGCTACAGACTGTACCTGTCAGGCTTTACAGATCACCATCTCTGGCCACGGATACGGAACCTGTGCCTGGCAGTGGTGCTACAGACAGTATCAGGTATTAATCCAGACTGAGTACTATCTGAAGAGGTTGACATATGTCCACTGGATCCAGGTCCCTGCTGGGACTGAGCCACGTGCTCGTGGTCTTCTAGGACGGTCTATGGACAGCCCCCCCAACATTGCTGGGGCTGGTACTGGCACTACGGGAGTGGCTGTGACTTGCTGGATGTCCACAGCGACCTCCAGCTGCTGATGTTGTTGGCATATGTCCATGTCGACGTCTTAACCGTTCCGCACTGTCCTGACACATGGACATGACATTGTGGAGGGCATCCAATGTCTCTCCCCAACATCTATCAATGACCTCAGTGTAATTACATATAGCACATGCTAGGTCATGGATACTGTCATTTACAGAGGTGTTATGAGCCCTTTGTACCCTTAGTGCCTGTCTGGTGTACCGCTCCATTCATGTCTGTGCCTCCATGACAGCCTGGAACATGCATGTGGTAGAAAGAGGTGTGACATGTCTGCCAGGGGCATGATGACCAGCAGTGCACTGATGAGAACCCCTGGGCATCTGCCTATGTGGTACCGTTCCAGACATCTGGCTATGGCTGCTGTGTCCTGATACATGTGCCATAGATACCACACTGTCCTGGGCAGTGCCAAAAGTACACTCTCCCTCAGCTAAGGGCAATGGTGATGATGGATGTACAGGCAGTATGACTGTGTACATGGATGGGGTGGAGACCTGTGTAGTGTCAATTGGTGGCCCAACAACAGACCCTGACAAACCTGCCTGTGCCTCAACACACCTATCTCATGATCACTGTCTGCCTCAGTGACATCAGGTTCACTGCTGTACTGAGCCAGCCCCGACTCAGCACCTGTGAGAGGAAAACAGGAAACACACTTTTAAGACCTGAACATGATGCCAGACCACATGTGCACATGCACACATGCATATATGCACATGCACACATACACATGCACACATGCACACTTGCACATGCACACATGCACACACGCACACACATGCACATGCACACATGTACATGCACACATGCACACATGCACATATGCATACACACAAATACAATCCTCCCTAAAGCAGGCGCACACACACACACACACAACACCAGCAATCTCAGAACATACACAATAGCAGGTGATGGTGGGGTACAGTATCACAAGCAAAACAGTCATATCACACATGTCAACATGCAGGACATGTGTTGCTCAACAGCATGCATTGCAAGTGTAGACAGTCCTTGTTACTAACAGTGTACATGGCTTTGATGCATGTGTTTTGTTATTAGGTAATTGGCCTCCCCTGGAATGCAATGCATACATGGACACAACATTGCTGTGCAAGTATTCAAAACTCTGTAATGTACTGTGCACCATAACTCACAGGTCTACATACCATGGCTGGATGTGTATCTGTGTGTCAGATAGGTATCCAATGCTGATTACAGCCTCTGTGTCTTTAGCAAATAATTGTGGACACAGTTATAGCACATGCATGATGAGCATTCACACAGCATCATCAGTGGTGCATGTATAATTGATGGAATACCATCCGTCCACATACCCAATGTACAGTAGTTATGGTGAGTGTAGATCATATTGTGGACATGCCAGTGTCATCCATGACATGGCATGCTAAAACACAACTGCATATTTAAACATCACACATACCCAATGTGTGTCATATGACCTAGCCACTCAATAGCATCACAAGACATATATGTGTCAGTTGTGCAAATGATGATTGGTATGCATATTGTTTAGAGGTGCATATGTTTGCACACACACACAACACTGAGGTGTATAGCAATGAAAGCTATGTGTAGTACTGTGGTTACAATAACTGGATGGGGTATAGTACCATAGGCCGTCATCATGAAGCATCATGTGGTCACTCAAGGCTACAAATGTTTCCCAAACCAGCACTAATCATGCTGTACTGGAACTGTACTACCTTGGCTACATTCACCATTTCACAACCAGTTGTTACATGGGTTTGTAAGGAGGACAATAAGGAGCATTCCCTGACATGAATGTGTAGTGCGTTGCAGAGTGTTTAAATGCCCCATGATAAGCCTCTACCCCTCAGGTATATTATGTGTAATGTATGCCTTCTCCAACCCCAGCCATGCTGACTGCAGAAGGGAGCTACAACCAGTTATGGCAAGTATTCTTGCCTGTGGAGCTTAAATATGCCTCATTTCCCGCACTTATTTGTGATTGGCCAGTTTTGAAAAAACTCAGCTGTTGGCACACCTGCTTAGCTGATGTTAGCAATTCCTTTGATAGATATGTGTCTGTTGAAAGTGCATGGCTATGAAATGCTGTCATGGCTTAGTGGTTATGTATTGTGACTACAGTGCACAGTATCCCAAGTTTGAGCCCTGTCACTGCTTTTTATTTTCCTACTGGCCAGACCTGAATGGTTAAGGTACAGTAAAGGAGGTATGGCCGCATTTAGCCGACTTTGCTCAACTTTGCCCGACTTTGCTCAGCATTGCTAGATGTTATCCGACGTTGCCTGATATTGCCCGATGTTGCGCTGGTAGGGGCAGTGTACAGCTACGCGCAAACATGTTCTGTTTGCGCTAGTTTGCGCGATGCGCAGTGCCACACAAAGACATTGCACTAGTTAATGCAGTGCTCAGCTACGAGCAATTAAATATAAATATGCCCAATACTGGTAAAATATGCTTAGCAGTGCTTTACATTGCTTAAAATAAGTTACTCATGCATCAGTATGCATAACCATTTCCCCTTTATATATATATATATATATATATATATATATATATATATATATATATATATACACACATATATATAATTCGTTCACTACTACATAGAACATTTCAATGCTTTTTACAAAACTTTAAATAATACATGTCAGGAAATATTTTTGTATACAGATTTCAAACAGAAAATGAAAAGTGTAGTGGTGGGACTTGAAATGGGAATGCTTCCTCTTTGTATGAAGTCTCTAACCACTACGCTATTGCTATTTTGCTTAATTTGCATATATTTTTCTTATTATCATCTTCGGTGTCTAAACTGCTAACTGTAGCTAAGCAATGGGCAAACACGTGCAAATACGGGCAGCTATATCGGAAATGAAAATAAAAACATTTCTTTTACTTTTTATATTTGTACGGGGTTTACTATATGGGGGAGTGTAGTGTTAGAATGTACACCTGTGAGTGGACTTGCTCATGTAACTAGACATTTCCCGAGTTTCAAACTTGCAGGATCGTGGATTTTTGGACTGATCTGCAGTCGGACATGTCCCCTACACTCGTCCATGCTCCGTGTTAGTTTTAGAGTTGAGGCAGCGCGCCCTCATTAATATGCATGGTGCGCTGCCGTCTTACTCTTAGACTGGCTCTTCCGTGTAAGACTAATTTAGTCTTACATGGAAGATTAGTGAATCCTGGGGACTGTCTGAAATCTTCCTTCTTTCATTAAAAATTGTGTATCTTCTAGTATAATTATATCACTGTCACATTTTTACATCAGTCTATAATAGCTAGTCTTCTAATTATGCTCTTAAAACTGTTAACATTCAGTGATAATATCCTGCAATTACCACTGTTTCTATTTATGAAAATGTTGTAAGGAAAAAGAATAAAACCTTCACCCTTTTTCTTTCTTCTTTTCCATTGTGTTTAATCCAGTAATTTTCTCTTTCTCACCACTTTTACTTATATAATTTTTCTTTTTTTCTTTTTTTATTATATTCCAGGTAGTATCTTCTTTGTCACTAACTTCAGTATCTTCTTCTATGTTTGATTCTTGTTTTTTTTTATGCATCATACATTTATCATCATTTTTTTTACTCTTTCTTCTGTTTTCTTTTTTTTCTACATGATTTTGTTCCTGCTCTTCTTCACTGACTACTTTCATAACCCCTTGAATATGTTCAGACATAGTAGCTTCATGTATTCTACTGCCCCTTCTTTACGATCCTTCCATGTATGACCTATCTTATTGGATTTGTAACATTGTAACTCACATTTGCTTGCATCATGACCTTCCATGCAACATATAAAATTTCCTTTTGTACAAACAACAATGAAATGATCTAATTTTCCACAGTAGAAACAAGTTTCGGGTTCACCTCAATATTTAACACCATCTTTTTGACTATCTATATTTATAATACTAGGGATATGAATGATTTTAGCATTTTCCATTTTTGATTCAACATTACAATCCCAACCCCCATTCCATAATCCTTTATTGTCAAAAACTTTAAAAATCTCCAATACATCTTAACATGTCCTATTTAAATGTCTTTTCAATGTCTCTTTTTCAATTTCTGTTGTAAACTGTACATTAATTTTCTTCTTAGTTTCACTGAAAATAGGTTTTAACTGCATAATCATTCCACATAGCACAGTCTTTCTCATTTTCATATTGACTCAAAAGTTTTTCCATTGCCTGACCCTTTTCAAAAATTATATCATAAAAAGTTTCTTTGATTATATGAATGAAAGCTCTTATCTCTGCTGAAGAAGTAAAGGCAAAATAACATTGTCCCATACCTCACATCTTGATATTTCTCTTTCTTCCTTGGAGAAAATCCTAACAGTATAATTTCTTCTTTGTTTGGTAACAGTTTCTTTTCCTGATGTTCCTTTTTTGTTTTTTCCTTAACCATATCAGCATAAGTTTTTGTCTTACCATCATACCTCTCACCTGTACAAATTTTTGAAGAATGTCCAGATTCTTGCCTTACAGTTTTGGTGCATTTTCATAAAATTGCGTTTTTCTGGCACATTAGTGACAAGTCATTAAAGACTGAAGTTAGAAAATAATGACACACATTTGAGTTTCAGACTCCATACTCTTCGGAAAATTTATGCTCATGTGAATAGAAAGGAGTAGAATGTCATCTGTAAGCATTTAAAAATAGGTATGGTTTGCACTGAATAAATGAGACATTAGCAGAGTAATAGTGATGTACAGGGTATATAACAATAAAAGTGTCAGCAACTGTCAATAAAAGTCAAAACCCCAGACTGGTTATATTTACTATGGTATGTGGAGGTAGGAATCGAAATGTGTACAGTTTCTGCACAACACCTATAGCTCTGAAAGCATTCAATAACAAAAGCTGATCTGACAAAGATTGTGGAGTTGTAAAACAGGAGAATGCTCCATGCACCAAGATCTGATACCTGAATAGAAATGCTGTGTTAACCAGTGTTTTCCAGACTGTGCTATGTCAAAGTATGAATACACAATATAAGAAGTACCTGCCATGCATGAAAATCAGAATTACAAGGTCAGATTATACAACCAAGAAAGTATTAGGCAGAAAACAGTCAAATAAGAGAGCAGTTTCTCAATAGCTCATTTGGATGAAACACAAATTTTGTTTTGTTTTATATACAAACAGGCACAGCTTGAATCCCGGGAGAGGTAGTAAGCTGTATGCATATTTTCAGTCAGGAATATGTGAATATGTATAGAAACAGTCAGTTAGTGGTAACAGAAATTTCCTCTACAGGTCTGCTAGTTAAGAAAAGGTATATCTTAGCTGTAAGAAGGCTGTAATTATGCACTGTGTACAACACCCACTGCCCAACCCCAAGGCTGCAAATGACAGCAAGATAAGTACATGCACCGAGTAGTCTCCTCCAAGAAATGTCCCTCAAGTGTCACGTTGTCACAGCTAGTGGTCACTGCTGCTCATACTCAGGGTGACTGATATAAATCATGGCAGAGTATGGCAGTAACACACACACACACACACACACACACACACACACACACACACACACACACACACACACACACACTATGAGTGCACATATGTAACCCTGACAATGTGAATATGGGTAGAAATGGTCAGGTAATGTTAACAGAAACTTCCTCCACATGTCTGCCAGGTAAGAAAAGGTATACATTAGCTGTAAAAAGGCTGTAATTATACACTGTGTGCAAACATACCACTGCCCAACCCAAGGACATAGGGTGATGTAAAGTGAGGTAATACCTGGAGAGTAATGATTAGAGCAATGATCATTAAAGTTGTGAGCAATGAAAGCCTATATAGTTATTACTTGACATCTCTCTCTCTCTCTCTCTCTCTCTCTCTCCCCCACCCTATCTGCACCGATAATCTAAACACATAAATCAATGGGTATGTTTTTCACCAAACCTACTGTTGGGACATGTGTCCTGTTCTTCTCCTATTGTTCTACAAGTATTTAAATGTTTGACTAGTAATGTTCCCTGTTCAAATACTATCATTGGTGGCCTTTTGCTATCATTGTAACCTACATGCCATTATAATGCCCACTGTGGTTCCATATATTCATGTGTTCTGTTTGCTTTGCAACTGTTCCAAATCTGTTGTTTTGGGTTAATGGGAATCCCTATGCATGCTGCTATAACTAATCCTGGAATATATTTTTTATGACTAACCAACATATGTTATAAAACTGCAACACCATAGCATGTCTGGGAAGGCCGATCCCAGACGATCTTCCTGTCCCACCTCAACTGACCATGGCACTGGGCCTCAGCACATCTGGGACCCAACCCAGGACCTCCTCATCTGCTGGTCCTGCACCACCTTTGGGTGAACCACCTCAGGGGGTGGGGCCTGCCCCCCTGGGAGAGGGCACGGACAGAGCACTGTCACCCATCGTCAGGTCTGAGGATTGGTGTGTAGCAAGCTTTGAAAGGAGTTTGGAGATCTGCTACGTCAGCTTGAGGACCACATGATACATCCTGAGGGTCAGCCTGCCCCTCCTGCTTAGCCCCCAGCACAGCCACCTTTGGGGCCGTGAAGGTGCAGTGGTGACTGCCCATGGCTGGGGACCTCAGTCCCACTGTATCCATTTGGGGGATCTTGGCCTTCCGATTCCCAACCGCTCTCCTCATCCAAGTTGTCTACCCCCCACATGTGTCATATACCACCCCTGTCTGCTGTCTTTCCTGTCTTGTGTGCCTTCCTACCCAACCTACCTCCCCAAATGTAACTATTATCCTTCCCCAACATCCCACTCTCACCTTATAAAAAAAAGGACAATCTGTTCCCACAAAAAATATTGCCCCATACATAGAGCACATGTCCACTGGGTACATGTAATCTGGTCTAATTGGCTTAACAACACATTACTGTTGTCCTCACCCCTCTCTCAGGGGTTTGAGTGTCCAAATTCACCTCCAAATTCTGTACAAATGCACAACTGTTGCTGTATCAGAAATGGACAGCTATGGAACTTCCCTACACCCATCCTGCACATCCCTAGCTATCTCTCATATTGTTTTTCCCTCTGCGTGCCCCCTTTTTCATCACTTTCCTATCACCCCTTCTTTGTTTTTTTTAGAATGGTAAATGGGAGTAAATGTCAGTAAGCAAGTTTGTGTGATGCTAAGTGATGCCTACACACATTAAGCAGTTTCCTGTTTAATTATGTGTCGACATCGCTTACCATCATGCAAACCCGCGCAAACCCACTTACAACTGCTTAAAACTGCCTTAATCATCCTGTCTCCATCAGCCACTGTTCTGCACAGCAATAAAATAACCAGCTCTTGAACCCAGGACCACGTACACCATAGCAACAGCAACTGACCACTAAGCCATTTGAGCTACAGAAATGCCTGATGCTGTTTCAAACATATCATTCAGTAGAGTCATTCAACAGTATATACATGAATCAGTCAGATTGTGTATATTTATAAATGTATAAATGTATATATGTATGGAAATGCATCTATATGGAAAAATAAGTACATAATATATGTACAGATACACATATAAAATATATACATATACATATATACATATAGATATAGATAGAAAAGTAAATAAATACATATATATACATATATACTGCTGTCTGTTCAAACCACCTCTGTCATAGACAGTGATACAATTAAAAACAGAAGGACTGAATACAGAAGAAGTATTTGACCAAATCTACCAAGTAAGCATGTCATTGAATGCAGTAGGTGGTCTCTAATAATGGGAAATGGGATTTTGAAAGAATATGTCACAACAAGAGTTGCTGTACTGATGTACTGCTGGACAGCACTGATGTCCATAGCATGTGGCTCTGTCTGCAGTGACACAGATCACAGCTCAGGTCCCTGACTCAACCCAGGAAAGGACAGATGACATTTGTCAACTACTGCAGTGTCTGTCAAACACCACTGACTGTGCCACTGCTAGGCCAGCTACTGGGATGTTGTACATATCCATATGTTACCTGTGAATATAACTATGATACACATTTTATCTTGTAAATATAAGAGATGTATACAGAGCATGTTCATAGTAAAGTACTGTTGCAGAAGTGTGTGTTGAAATGCATGTGATATAGTGAGTTCATACCATTCAACTGTACAGTCTTATCAGCACATGTGCCTGATATCTGTAGTTGCTTACAAATAGAGTTGTGTTATGTTAGTTAGGCAAACCATTGTCAAGTCTGTTAACAATGATACCATTAATAGCCTAGATATGAATGTGGGACATCCTCCAGGTTACCACTGTGATAGCAAAGCCTACTGTGCAATCAACTTATCTATGTATGTAAATAAGTTGTGCATGTTCTACTTGTGTGTAATATCAGTTTCAGTGCATACAACAGACATCAATGTTTACAGGTACTAGTTGTTACATTGCCATGACAATGATATGGGTAGCAGAATAGGCACGATTATCAGGTTGTAATCGGAGAAGTGTGCAACTGTTATGACCCTCTGTCCATGCCTACCATACAAAAATGAGACCACAGAAAATCTTTTCAAAATGTTTCCCACCTTGAATGTGACCCATAACCTGTACAAGTCTATTGATAAACAAACAAATCTGTTAGGGGAGAAAATATAAAACATAAAAAATGTACTATAAACAGGTTGCATACATGTGCACACACATAAACAGTACTTGGTTGATGCACCTCTTGCAGTAATCACAGCATTCTCTTTTTGGTTACACACATGCCATCAATTAACAAGACTCTGATTAACCCCAAATAAAGTTAAACTGTCCTACTAGGATTTATTTGACATTTACCCAGTTGCCTGCTACAGCAAAAGACATGTTTTGCAGAGAGCTTACAAAGCATTGAAGGGATCTCATTATGGAAAAGTATCAGTCAGGAGAAGAGTAAAAAGTGTCCACAACATTAGCTATACCATGGAATACAGTGCAGAAAGTCATCAGACAGTGGAGAAGATATGGGACAACTGTGACACTGCAAACACCTGTACGTCCATCCAAAATGGATGACATGACAAGATGATAACTGGCCATGGAGGCTGCACTTGTCCATTCTGGGGCACTGTTGGAACTGCCTCATGTACACAGACAACCCTCTCCTCTAAGCTCCATACACTCAGACCTGTAAGAGTTACCCCTATATTACCAAATGTGGAAATATGCACTCTCCAGTGAAGACTGCACTAGCTGGTCAAGAGGATAAGGTCAACGCCTGTACCACACAGTGTGGAACACGTAGCTCGACACAACACCCACTATTACAGCCCTGACATACAATGAAAAACCTGTTCACAGTAAGGCACTGCATACAGACTACCTTGATCTCGCTAAAGCTTTTAATACCATTCCTCAGTTAGGAATTATTGCTAAACCCACCAAACTAGGCATCAACCCCTATATCAGTGGGTGTGTTGCAAACTGGTTCACAAAACACAGTGTGACAGTGGAAAAATCCAAGTCAGACTGGCAAGCAGTCACAGGTGGAGTCCCACAGGGATCAGTACTGGCGCAGTGTCCTGTCCAGCATCTACTTCACAGGAGTCCGGCCCAACACAGAGGAACTCTGACTGACTAAGTTCACAGAGGACTGCAAGCTGGGAACTATCATTAGCTCCACATGTGATGCAGACATCCTACAGAAAGGCCTTACTGAGACCAATGCATGGTGTGGAAACCATGGCCAGAAGCTTAACACCACAAAATGCATCATCATAACCCTTTGGTAAGACACTCAGTTCCCAGTAAGTACCACATCGATGGAAGCCCAATGAACACTGTAGGCATTATATGAGATCTGGGGACACAGGCTGACAGCAACTTATCCTTCAACCACCACATTGCCACTGTGGTCAGGAAGTCCTATGTGGCACATTGCATTACCAAGGGTTTTGTATCCAGGAAGACAGAGGTAATGATCTCTGTTTACTGTTCCCTCCTTAGACCACTCAATAGGTATTGTGGCCCATTTGACATGTACCTCAGTAGACACCTGCAACAGCTGGAGATGCCACAGAAGCACCTCACAAAGAGGTTCTTAGGCATTAAACACACATCCTACACAGACAGACTCAGAAGACTCCAGCTATTCTCTGTGTCATATCACCTAGTTAGAGGCTGTCTCTGCTTGACTTACAAAGCCATGTCTGACCCAGCTGTTTTAGACATACTACATATAAAGACATCCGAATCCCTCCACACCACACACTGCAGAGAGTTCTACCTCATTACCACAATCGCCACAACATGCTGGTGGGACAGGTCCCTCACCAAGAGACTGCAAATGCCCTGGAATACACTTCCCACACATGTCATGCAGAGCACCTAGCTGACCCTGTTTCAGAGAAATCTTGATGAGTGGATGGGTAATAATTCACTTCCAGGATCACTGCAGTGGCTCTACTTGATACTGGCACTGGGAAATAACTTTGGGTGTCACAATGGCAGGGCTCTTGTATGGGCTAGGCTTGTAAAGGCTCCTGGGCCATTAGCCTACTACACACGTATGAACCTATAAGGGGAATTACATCAGTAGGACTGATAAAGTAGGGCAGTGGGTGTTAAAGTTATCAAAATACTTTGTCCTACAGACACACACTTATACACATACATACTTACCAGATGTGAGAGTAGAACCCCTACCTAACTAGTAATTTGTACCATAGTGTTACACAGTTATTACATGCACCACAGAGCTTATGGAACTGAGGGCTGACAATAGGGATGTCTAAGGTGAGTGATATCTGCAGGACTGTTAAAGTTGGAAAGGGGAAGTATACTGGGTTTGAATGGACCCAAAAGCTTTAACTTCTCAACACACACACACACACACACACACACACACACACACACACACACACACACACACACACACACACACACACACACACACAGTTTGACATTTACCAGGACTGAGATTAGAAATCCTACCTTAGTAGTTATTTGTACTATAGTGTTACACAGTTATCACACACTCCACAGAGCTTATGGGGCTGAGGTCTGACAAAAGGGGCTTCTAAGATGAGTGATATCTGCAGGACTGCTAAAGTGAGAAAGGTGAAGTATACTGGGTTGGAATGGACCCAAAAGCTTTAACTTGTAAACACACACAAACGCACACACACACACACACACACACACACACACACACACACACACACACACACACACACACACACACACGCACACGCACACACGCACACACACACACACACACACACACACACACACACACACACACACACGCACACACGCACACACACAGTTTGACATTTACCAGGACTGAGACTAGAACTTCTACCTAATTAGTGATTTGTACTATAGGGTCAGACAGTTATCACACATGCCAGAGAGCCTATGGGGCTGAGGCCTGACAATAGGAACTTCTAAGGTGAATGATATCTGCAGGACTGCTAAAGTGGGAAAGAGGAAGTATACTGAGTTGGAATGGACCCAAAAGCTTTAATGTGTAAACACACACAGTTTGACATTTGCCAAGACTGAGATTAGAACTCCTCCCTAAGTAGTTATTTGTACTATAGTGTTGCACAGTCATCACATGCACCACAGAGCTTATGGAGCTCAGGCATGATGAAAGGGGCTTCTAAGGTGACTGAAATCTGCAGGACTGTTAAAGGAGGGAAATGGGAAGTGTACTGGGTTTGAATGAACCCAAAAGCTTTAACTTGTAAACACAAACACACACACATGCACACACACACACACACACACACACACACACACACACACACACACACACACACACACACACACACACACACACATGCGCGCGCGCGCGCACACACACACACATACACACACACACAAAACTTACGTTGATATTTGCCAAGACTGATATTAGAACTCCTACCTAACTAGTTATTTGCACTATAGTGATACACAGTTATTGCACGTGCCACAGAGCTTATAGCACTGAGGCCTCATGAAAGATGCTAATGTAGGGCAATGGGAAGTGCACTGGGTGGGGAAGGCCTGTTCATTCCTAGATCCTACTGACATTTCTCTAAGTGTATGAGCATGCCAAGTGTGACCTTCTATAGTACATGTGGGACTCCATTCCAGGAATTGTTGTACTCCAGTCCAGTTTGTTTTGTGCTACAGTCATACCTCTCAACATGTTGGTGCAGGATATCTGGAGACAGCCTATCAAAATGGGGGTACAATGGGCCATACAGTGATTGCGACTATTTCTCTCAGTAATGTATGGGTTGCTAGGGTTACAGGGCTTGTTTTAGCATACATCTGAAATATATGCTGTTTGACACTGTCATGTATTGTTTCAGTACCTCGTGACATACCTCCTCAGATCATCACAGTGATTTACCATAGGAATACAGGGTGGATGATGCACAGATCAAAATTATGGGCCAAATGCCACCCATTCTTGCACAATCCAGCCTGTTGAGAGGTGTGCCTACAAGCAATTGACTGCTGGAGCTGTGGAAACAGTCCAGCACCTTGGTGATATATTACAATGGTGGAATTTCTGTTCTGGCCTGGTCTGATTTCCAGTCCACAGTTGGGTAATATAAGTCAGACATGATCAGGATAACAGGCAGACTCCAGATACATTTGTAGGGGATAAGACATTGGGGGTTGTCCTAGGTCAGATATGTTTGCTTATAGCTACCAGTGCTTTGCATTTGGTAGGTCTTGTGTGTGTCAGACTGTTTGACCAGCCTGGAGGTGTGTATTTGTCTGACATATATGTATGGCCCACCTCATTTTGCTTGGCTGGCCACATTTTGGGGTTAGGATGTTGCATAGGATGAGTGATCAGGGAAGAGTGTGTTACTCCCCATGGCTGTGGGCCAGGGTTCTGTGGGTGCAGATATGTCATCATCTTCCAGGGTTAGGACTGCCTGTAATGAATGCATTTCCATGTTTAGTCTCCGAGCCCTGCCTGTCGACTGTACAGAGTATCACAGAATGTCCACATTCATGACTCATATATCTTGTTGGTCATGCAAAAGAGTGTGGTTTTCAAGGAAAAGTGTTTTGCAAGTCACACAGGGTTGAAGTCAGATATTACTGATATTTGACATTGCAGTTTCTGACTTCGTACCCATCAGACAATCCATGCTACTACAATCATTCATTGAACTTTATTACATTATTAGAGCAGTATTTCAAAGGTGTCCCTCTCTTTGAACCTTTTTCACCCCATTATTCATGGATTTGGCCAGATTTCAGACTCTCTTGACACTGGCAGTTTTTCTCCTAGCAGTTAGCATCATGGCCTTTATTTGCCTTTTTTAGACTGTGTTATGTTGCTGTTGTGGACCCCATGACACTCCTTGACAGAGCACTGTGGGTGAGGCATGGGCATTTGTCACAGGCCTGTAGGCCAGGTGTGACAGATACAGGTCATCTGTAGCAAGGCAGTGCATTCTGATATGTTCCTAGGCTGCCAGCAGTGGACAGCCCTGGGATGGCACCAGTAAGTTGACTGTGGGTGTTACTGATAATTGCTTTCTGTTTGTGTTGAGCCATCACTCTAGTTGATGACTGGATGTTGCTTAAGGCTAGGGACATGTCACTGCATTTCTATGGGACTATGGGGGTGACACATCTGTACACAATACACATTTGCAGAGACTGAGGTGATATTTGCTTAACATTTTGGAGTCATTTAGCATAGTGGTGTGTCCTATCTTTCAGACTACAGGCATAACAGTATCGACCACAGGTCAGATAGTTCTGGCATAGACATTTGTAGTTTCAGAATTCTTACCTTTCAAAGCCATACTGCCACTGCCAGACCTGCTGTGATATCACTGTGTAAAAGTCTGTGAGTGGGTTTTTCATGGATGTCGCCATGTGGGGGTCATTGCCAGGCATTTCTGTATGGTTTTCTACAGCTGGTCTGCTGGGTGAAGCTGGGGTTGGTTATGGGACTCCCACTTTGACATCCATGCATGTGACCTATGATCCCCCAGTTATTTGCCTCACAACATATACTGCAGTGGTATCCACAACGAAGAATTAAGTCCAAGACGAAAAGGTTTAATGCATCCAAAAGACACTAACAATGGCAAAAAACGATACAGTAGCAAAAAAAGATTGACCTAGGTTTCGTCCACAATAATACAGACTTCTTCAGAACATTTAAACATACCCAAAACACCTCTTAAATAGCTTAATGAATGAATGAATGCATATCATGTGACTTAATCAGTTAAAATATTAAAGCACCCTTTACAATTAATTCAAAAAATCTAACCATATATAAATTTCAATATATAACAATGCCTAACTACATTAAATAATAAAAAATAAAATATAATATGGATTTAATGTTATAAATTATATTTGTAAAATATTATACTTTATTTAAAATTTATAAATAAATATTTTAATTGTCAATGGTAATTTGTTAAATGTATATGTTTAAAAAGATGTATGTTTAAAAATAAGTAATTAAACTAATTAAACTAACATATAACCATAAATCTTATGTTTATAACTACAAGTAACATTAACTATGATCCTTATAAGAAATGTAATACAATTGATATCATAAACCTTTGCACTACTATGACCTACCATTAGTATGCTTAAGTTTAAGCACAGGTTTTATAGTGCAATATTCATTTAGACCAGGGAAATTATGTGCATTCACACAAGCCTATATTATTTACTTCTCTAAACACACAAAGTATTGTCAATAAAGTCCCTTCCCTCCATGCTTGGCTCACATATAACAAGCCTGACATACTTGCTATCTCAGAAACATGGTTAAAACCCTCTATAAAAGATTCTGAAATAACTCCACCCAGCTATTCTATCATTAGAAAAGACAGGACCCAGAAAAAAGGCGGTGGAGTTGCTCTCCTTTATTCATCTTCCCTGCTAGTTACCCCCTACAACAAACCTACTCCTAAATTCAACAACGCTGAAGTACTCCTCAGCCTACTACAGGTTAATAAGCACAAATCCATTTGCCTAGCATCTCTACATTCCCCAGGTGACAACATTTCCACACTTGAAAACATCCTCTCCTGGCTTTCAAACAACATCAGTAATGAAACCATAATCTTAGGAGATAAACATCGACTGGACCTCCATCCAGTCTTCAACCAACCCTCTTAATATCAACCTATATAACTTCTCCCAACTAATCAACACTATAACACACCCATCAAAAAACCCCTCCTGTGGCACCATCCTTGACTGGATTCTAGTGTCACATCCCCACTATTTCTCAGACAGTGGTACTCTCCCAGACCCCCTTGGTGATCACTTGCCTACTTTCACCCGCCGACTCCCCTGTACCTCTTTTCGTACCCATAACTTCATCACTACCCGCAATGACAAAAATTTTAACCCATCAACCTTCATATATTCTCTGAATGCAATTAACTGGAATAACCTAAAGACACTACCCCTAGAAGATGCAGTTACTCATTTTAACTCTACCTTCCTAGAAATACTCAATTCTCAAGCCCCTCTAAGAACAAAAAGAATAAAAACAAATTCAGCCCCCTGGCTAACCAAGGCCACCCTATCAAGTATGCGCCTTAGAAATAAGGCTTGGGGACTCTATCTTAGAAATAAAACCCCAGAACAACATAATGCATACAAAGCCCTCCGTAATAAAGTAAAAAAGCTGATAATCTCTGATAGACAGAAATATTTCTTCACACTCCAAAACAACAACAAAACTAACCCTCAAAGATTCTGGAAGGGGATCTCTACCCTCCTTAACCCCAGTAAGCCTCACACCCCAAACCCAGACCCAAATAGCCCAGACTTAGATCTAGCTACACAGTTCAACTCCTTTTTCATTGACTCTATCAGCAAACTCACATCCTCCTTCACATGCCCCACCTCTACACCTAATTCATCCGCACCCTCTCCCACAAATAACCCTCCCCGTACTTCCTCTGTCTCCTCATTCTCACCATCCAACTGTTCATCTTCCACCTCATCCACTACTCAAAACCCCTCTTCGCCCATATCTTCCTCAAATCCTCTCTCTCCCCACTCTTCTCCATTCACATTTAAACCTATACCCACCTCCACCATAAAAAAACTTCTTCAGAAACTGAAGCCATGCACCAACGCTCCGGACAATATCCCCTCTTACTTCCTAAGTATAGCCTGAAGCAATTGCTTATCCCATTAGCATTCTAATTAATCGCCCATTCATGAATGCACAGTGCCCCAATTGTGGAAGCAAGCTTTCATCATCCCTCTCCATAAAGGAGGTAACAATTGTAACATAAACAACTTCCGCCCTATCGCTATCTTGTCCCCCATATCTAAAATTCTAGAAAAGTGCATCCAGCTTCAACTCCTTCCACATCTGTTAGAAAATAACCTTTTAACCCCTACACAACATGGATTCAGGCCACATCATAGTACCATGACAGCCCTTCTGTCCTTTCTTGAGACTGTAAACAGAGCTCGAGATCACAACCACATTGTCTCTACCCTACTACTTGACCTCTCCAAAGCCTTCGACACTATCTCACATAGCCTACTCTTATCCAAACTGTCACAACTTAACCTCTCCCCCTCCTCCATAGATTGGTTTTCCAGCTATTTATCTAACAGACACCAAGCTGTAATTTGGAAGAAGGCCACTTCCTCTTTCCTTAGTACCCCCACTGGAGTTCCCCAAGGATCTATTCTTGGTCCGCTGGTCTGTAATATATTCATCAATGACTTCCACAAATCTATTCCATTTGCTAATATCATCCAATATGCAGATGATTCTACCATTATCTGCTCTGCCACCTCTTCCTCTTCACTCCAAAAACTCACACAAGAAGCCTTCTCAATTACTGAAGATTGGATGAAAACAAATCACTTAGCACTCAATGCCTCCAAAACAAAACTAATGGTATTTACCCCTTCCAAATCTACTTCCTTCAACATAAACTCTTTCTCTATTACCAGCCAAGACAACTCACCCTTGAACTGGTACTTGAAGCCAAGCTACTAGGTGTTCTAATCGACAATCGGCTTAATTTCAACTCTCATCTACAACTTAATATTGAAAACACACCAAAAACTAGGTATGCTTTACCGTCAGAATCAGTATCTTACTAGCTCCTCCAAAATCACTCTCGCTTCCTCCTTTCTTATCCCCTCTCTTCTCTATGGGGCTCCATTATTGTCTAACATTCAGATCTCACTAAAAAACCAACTCTCCTCCTGCTACAACAAAATTGCCAAATTCGCAAATAGCCATAGATCCTCCACCCACCACTGTCTCTCTCTCCGTAAACTAAATTGGCTCGAACTATCTAATCATCTCATCTATATACAGCTGACCTTAGCTCATAAGCTCATTCTCAATCCCTCTCTTTGTCCCTCCCTATCTTCTGCCTTTAAAATGCACCTACCAAACAGAGTCTTAAGGTCCAACAATCAAAACCTACTGGAAATTCATAAACCATCTTATCCTCCAGGTAAACACTTACTATCCTGTAACCTTTCCCGTCTTTGGAACTCACTCCCACCATCCATTCGTACCACCTCTAACCAATACATGTTCAAAAAACAGCTCCACTCACATCTAACTTCCCAATGGGATTGCTCTTGCTCCCACCCCTCATAAATACATCACATCATTCACCAATATGCTTACAGGACCAGACTTCTATCTATCAAAGATTGTGTTCCCTCTGTTACTACCCTTTAAGGTACTTTTATGTTCCTTCTGCAAAACTCCTTGCTATGTATCTCACATTATTTCCAAGCTCATTTACTTCACCTTAATCCTCTTTGTTTTGTATTGTTCAGAATGTTTATGAATTGTGAATTGAAATGTTTTTTTTCTACCACTTCTCTATAAATATTAGCAATCTTGTATGAACCTAATTCTGTGTGTGCTGGAGCTTTTCTCCCTATGACTATTATCTACCATTTTGTATAATTATTTAGCAATCCTTGTATGTACCCAATTATCTGTACTGGAGCTTTTCTCCCCAGGACTCCATTGAAAACGGGTTATTTTTGGCCCAATGGACTATCCTGGTAAATCAACTGCAAATAAATTAAATAATTGCCATTTTAATTCACTTAAATCCAAATGCACATCCAAAATTCGACCTTGCTGGTCACAATTTTTTTGCTGTAAGACACAAAACTTGAAAGAATTATCATGATGGTCCATTATATGTCTAGCCATAGCATTAGTGGGTTTTTGATGTTTCATATGTAAAAGATGTTCCCTAATCCTCTCTCTAAATAGCCTACTCGTTTTCCCAGCATAGAAAGCCATACATCCAAAACATTTAGCAAGATAAACAACATTCTTACTATAACAATTAAAATGTCCCATAATATATACCTGCTGATTATTGACTTCTAATTTACTCCCAGTTGTTAAAATATATGAACATATGGTACATCTCCCACATTTAAAATTACCAATTTCCCTATTATAAGTAACATTTTTATACAAGGAAAATTTTTCAAAGATTTTTTTAAAAGATAAATCTTTCTTAAACACAATCTTTGGAACATCCATAAATTTAGAACCAACATTCCTATCCATTTGTAAGATTTCCCAATTGTTTAATATCACCCTTGTAATATAATCTGAATCATCATTATAAGTTAAAATGTACATCAAAGGGGACTTTTTCGTAACCTCATGTAATAAATTCATACATAATTCCTCTGGATAGCCTCTATTCAAAAACATAGAAACCATATAATGTAATTCATCCGCAAATTATTTTTCTTCACTGATCATCCTGGCCACCCTGACCATCTGGCCCTTAACAATAGCCTTCTTTTGGTGGCCAGAATGCCAACTGTTGTAGTGAATATAAGAATTTGAAAAAGTAGGTTTCCTATAAATTTTTTATTTTAACTTACCCTGTGTCTGATCCATGGTTAATCTAACATCCAAATATGTGATAGTGTCTGTATTGAATTCATGTGTAAAATTTAAAAACCAAACCATTTTATTAATGTACTCAATAAAGGCTTCCATAATATTTAAATCACCCTCCCAAATAATAAATATATCATCCAAAAAGCGTGTATACAGTTTGATATACTTATTAAATTCACTGGTGAATAAAAAATGCTTTTCCCAATATGTCATAATGTAATTGGCAAATGTGGGAGCACACGAAGCTCCCATAGCCACTCCTTTATTCTGCCTAAAATAATGCCCCTCAAAAAACACAAAATTGTTATACAACACTACTTCCATTAGCCTAATCATGGTATTAATTTGTTCTTGGTCAAACATCCCTGTTACTCCCAGTTGGTCCTCTAACCATACCAGCCCTATGTCTTGCGGGATTGCTGTAAACAAATTACAAACATCAATAGTTAAAAATATAATATTACTATTAATGTTAAAACCTTTTAAATTCTCCAAAAAATCCCCATAGTCTTTAATTATATGAGGAAAACATTTCAAGCCCTTCTTCATATGCTAATCTAAATATTGACTAATAAAACAAGTTTTACTTCACTTACCATCCACAATTGGTCTAAATTGTACATTATCAAGTCCTTTGTGGATTTTAGGAATACCAAAAATTCCACTCACCACTGGGTATGGATTACACATAAAATTATATTCGTGTTCAGTTATTTCATCCTGGAACAACATATCCTCTAATAAAATATCCACTTTTTTATGTGCAATATTAATTTCATTTTTACTAATCTCATCATAATTATCATCCAACAACATAGCCATCATAATACTAATATAATCATTATTATCAACTATCACAACTCCATTACCTTTATCAGGTTTCATGATGCGTATATTTCCTTTTTCCTATCGCATCTAGAAGGGCTTGTTCTTCCTTAGTCATATTCACATATCCTTGCCTCTCATGATGTCTATAATAATCCCTTATATCCATCTCACACATTTTTTCATAAGTGGATATCATGGGATTTAAAGGGAGATTAAATAAACTTGATTTTCGTAATGTATCATATTTGTCCACAGTCTGTATGTTACTATTCCCTTCACAATAAATTCTCAAATTCATTTTACGTATAAATAATTTTAATTCTATAAGTGTATCTGCCAATGAGCCTGTTCTACAAGGAATAAAAGTAAAACCTTTAGAAAAAAGATTAACAAACTCTATATTAAATGGAAAATGAGAATAATTATATAGTTTAAAATCATGTACACTATTTTTAATAATACTAGGATTACATAAAATACCCTGCTGTGACTGATGTACCATATTCATCTCTAGTCCTAGTGAATCAAATTCCACTTCCCCACTATTAGACTTAATAGGACCATCATGTTGTTCAGATTTTTGATTAATAATATTTGTGGCTTTTATAGTGTCAGCATCCTGAATACTCTCACACACTTGAGTAATAACATTTAGTTCACTAACATTTCCAATAAAAAAACCCAGAACAAACAGTGGAGATTCAGAAGATGATTTGTTCCTTTTCAACGGATGGTAGTGAAGTGGTTGATGCATTGGGTAAGCCCGTTTGTCGTAAACAGCTGTTTAATAATTATGGGAATGAGACGGTAAGCCCTTTTGATGTGAATTTTGAACTGAATTATAATGACTGTGTTGAGAATGACTATTGTTATAATATTTTAGACAATGATGTAATGGACATCAACTATTGTCCTTCTAGTAACAATTCTGTGATCAATTCCGGGATAATAAATGCTACGAAGTTTAGTTTACTTGACAATGGACTTTCGTTTACACAAATAGACTCTGAATTAATGAATTTAAGTATGTATTCAATGAGAAATGGAAGTGGGAATGAATTGATTTGTGTTTCGTGTTTAGAAGTTAATGTTATAGATCAAAATGTTGTGTGTATTGATGATTTTTATGTTGATCAAGAATTTTTACCTGACCCAATAGGAAATGTTAGTGAACTAAATGTTATTACTCAAGTGTGTGAGAGTATTCAGGATGCTGACACTATGAAAGCCACAAATATTATTAATCAAAAATCTGAACAACATGATGGTCCTATTAAGTTTAATAGTGAGGAAGTGGACTTTGATTCACTAGGATTAGAGATGGCTATGGTACATCAGTCACAGCAGGGTATTTTATGTAATCCTAGTATTATTGAAAATAGTGTACATGATTTTAAACTATATAATTATTCTCATTTTCCATTTAATACAGAGTTTGTTAATCTTTTTTCTAAAGGTTTTACTTTTATTCCTTGTAGAACAGGCTCATTGGCAGATACACTTATAGAATTAAAATTATTTATACGTAAAATGAATTTGAGAATTTATTGTGAAGGGAATAGTAACATACAGACTGTGGACAAATATGATACATTACGAAAATCAAGTTTATTTAATCCCCCTTTAAATCCCATGATATCCACTTATGAAAAAATGTGTGAGATGGATATAAGGGATTATTATAGACATCATGAGAGGCAAGCATATGTGAATATGACTAAGGAAGAACAAGCCCTTCTAGATGCGATAGGAAAAATTGGAAATATACGCATCATGAAACCTGATAAAGGTAATCGAGTTGTGATAGTTGATAATAATGATTATATTAGTATTATGATGGCTATGTTGTTGGATGATAATTATGATGAGATTAGTAAAAATGAAATTAATATTGCACATAAAAAAGTGGATATTTTATTAGAGGATATGTTGTTCCAGGATGAAATAACTGAACACAAATATAATTTTATGTGTAATCCATACCCAGTGGTGAGTGGAATTTTTGGTATTCCTAAAATCCGCAAAGGACTTGATAATGTACAATTTAGACCAATTGTGGATGGTAAGCGAAGTAAAACTTATTTTATTAGTCAATATTTAGATTATCATATGAAGAAGGGCTTGAAATGTTTTCCTCATATAATTAATGACTCTTGGGATTTTTTGGAGAAGTTAAAAGGTTTTAACATTAATAGTAATATTATATTTTTGATAAACGAAACGGCAACCTCCTCCAAAAACCAAAACAACAAAATAGGAAGTGCAACAAAAGGAGAAGCAGTCCAACTATCCAAAGGATTTTATTCTCAAACAAGTAAAATAATAAATGAACGCTATTAATAATCCATGCGTTTTCGTCCTCCACGGACTTCATCAGATACAACTTCATTAAAACAATTGTCATCTTATATACATTTTGACGTCAGTACCCTAATATTATATTTTTAACTATTGATGTTTGTAATTTGTTTACAGCAATCCCGCAAGATATAGGGCTGGTATGGTTAGAGGACCAACTGGGAGTAACAGGGATGTTTGACCAAGAACAAATTAATACCATGATTAGGCTAATGGAAGTAGTGTTGTATAACAATTTTGTGTTTTTTGAGGGGCATTATTTTAGGCAGAATAAAGGAGTGGCTATGGGAGCTTCGTGTGCTCCCACATTTGCCATTTACATTATGAAATATTGGGAAAATCATTTTTATTTACCAGCGAATTTAATAAGTATATCAAACTGTATGCATGCTTTTTAGATGATATATTTATTATTTGGGAGGGTGATTTAAATATTATGGAAGCCTTTATTGAGTACATTAATAAAACGGTTTGGTTTTTAAATTTTACACATGAATTCAATACAGACACTATCACATATTTGGATGTTAGATTAACCATGGATCAGACACAGGGTAAGTTAAAATCAAAAATTTATAGGAAGCCTACTTTTTTCAAATTCGTATCTTCACTACAGCAGTTGGCATCCTGGCCACCAAAAGAAGGTTATTGTTAAGGGCCAGATGGTCAGGGTGGCCAGGATGATCAGTGAAGAAAAATAATTTGTGGATGAATTACATTATATGGTTTCTATGTTTTTGAATAGAGGCTATCCGGAGGAATTATGTATGAATTTATTACATGAAGTTACAAAAAAGAGACAAAGTGGTTTTTATAAGTGTATATTAGATTCTGATAGTGTAATAATGGATTCTGCAAGGCATGGGTCTGTTTCTGATACAGGGAAGTCCCCTTTGATGGACATTTTAACTTATAATGATGATTCAGATTATATTACAGGGGTGATATTAAAAAATTGGAAAATCTTACAAATGGATAGGAATGTTGGTTCTATATTTATGGATGTTCCAAAGATTGTGTTTAAGAAAGATTTATCTTTTAAAAAAATCTTTGAAACATTTTCCTTGTATAAAAATGTTACTTATAATAGGGAAATTGGTAATTTTAAATGTGGGAGATGTACCATAGGTTCATATATTTTAACGACTGGGAGTAAATTAGAAGTCAATAATCAGCAGGTATATATTATGGAACATTTTAATTGTTATAGTAAGAATGTTCAGCAAGAAAAGAACACTGTCAGGGTAAGGTATCACCTCCCAAAAAAAGCACAAATCCAAAATCAGAAGAGGATGATACTCCACAACAAACGAAGCAAAACCAGATGAATGAAAAGACAAGTTCTTTATTCGAATAAGTAAGCGCTTTCACGTTGTTTGGAACGCTTCATCAGACTTCAACAAACCATAAAATTTAAATCAACTTATATATAAGTAAAACACCAATGAAAAACACATTAGCAAGTCACATGCAAGTTACAAAAATACATCATTTCCTTTCCATAAAAATTATATAAATATATCATAGAGATCTCATGTTAATAAATGAATAGTAGAAGTAAAATATTAAAACATACTAAAACACATATTACATAGTGAGACATATTACTACTGCTTAATGTTTCAACGGTTTATCTAATAAAAATGGTCTCAATGAAAATTTATCATTGAGACCATGACCTTTATTCGCAGATAGCTTAATTATCCATTTTGCCTCAGCTTTTTCTGTCTTATTGCCAATATTACCAAGTCTTTCAGTCTCTGTTAACTGTCCTATTACTAAAAATCTAAAGGCATGTGTGGTGTCATTTTGTAGTACATGCTTGGCTAGGGCATTCCCTTCATTCTCTCTATGTATAGCGTACAAATGCTCTCGTATCCTTTCTCTTAAGGTTCTATTAGTCTTTCCTATATAGAAACAATAACATTTTATGCAGGATGCTAAATAAATCACATTTCTTGACTTACAATCAGCATATTCATTAAACTCATATTTAACACCAGTATCTGGATGTATAAAAACATTAGATTTCATTATATATATACATTGGTTGTAAGAGCGACATGCAAATGTACCCTTTCTCTCAGAGGAGATCTTATTTTTAGGCACTTTCTCATAACAAAGCATACGTTTTAAAGATTTAGTATTCTTATAGCTAAAGGATGGTTTTTCACCCACTAAGTCTTTTATACCATCATCTAACTGTAAAATGTTCCAATGTCTCTTAATAATGTTGACAATAGAAGTATTATTATTAGTAAAGGGTATCACTAGTCTCCTCTTATCATTATTCCTCACTATAGGTCTCTCATCTATGCTGCCTAGAGGCTATTGCAATAGAGATATGCGTTCATTGGACACTTTTGAACGTACACATCTAGGACGTCCTTTTATTAAAAAACAAGGCAGCATAGATGAGAGACCTGCTCTTGCAACCAATGTATATATATAATGAAATCTAATGTTTTTATACATCCAGATACTGGTGTTAAATATGAGTTTAATGAATACACAGGATGAAACTGAAGAGAATGTGCCACAGGAAGATTCTATAGAACTTTCTATAGAATGCCCAAGGAAGTGGAAAACAAGGGATGTGCCCTCACTTTGGAAGAAAATGAGCTAAGAGAAGAGTTGCTTGATTTAATGGACATGGACAGATATATTAAGATCAATGAGAGAAATAGACTGCAGAAGGTCAATAAAACCCCAAAAGTAAGAAGTCTAATAAAATAAATGAACACAGTAATTAGGATTGTTCATAGAGATCCATGTGATAATAGAAAAGTAAACAGGATATATTACTGTGCAGCTAAATTAATAACTGATAAAATTCTACCAAAAAAACACATGGTAGTAAGAGAAAGGAAGGGGAGAAATCGAATACCATCATGGAAGTATCAAATAGAGAAAACTATAAAGCAATTAAGACAAGAAGTGTCACTGTTAGAAGATTATAGAAGAGGGAACAGATCAACAAAAATACTAAGAAAGACGTGATTAAAGCAATGCACAATATTAGAACAGATCAGGATCTATCATGCATTATCGCAGGTAACAAACCAAAAATTTCAGCACAGGCTGAAAAACTTAGAAGATACACAGATAAATACAAGGGAAAAGTACAAAATAAGCCATTTATTGATGACCCAAAAAAAGTTTTATAGAGAACTGGGAAATAAGGTAAAAGGAATTGAAAGACCGCCAAAAAAGGAGGAAGAAGATACATTTTGGAGAAGTATCTATGAAGATCCTGTGGACATAACAAAGATGCTAAATGGACAGAAGAAGTAAAAGAAAGAATAAGAAGTTCAAAGGTACAGGATATGAAATGGGATGAGGTAACAGCCAGACAGATTGAAACAAAGTTAAGAAAAGCCTCTAACTGGAAAACCCCAGGCCCAGATGCAGTACCTAACTTTTGGTTAAAAGTATTAACATCTTTGCACAAGGATTTAGCCATGAGTAAGAACTATTTATATGTGCATCCCGAACAGACACCAATCTGGCTAACAACAAGCAGAGCAATGCTTTTACTTAAGAGTGAACCTGCAAGCTACCCTAAAAATTATAGACCAATAACTTGCCTTCCAACGACGTATGAACTATACATGGGAATTGATGCCAACAGAGTTTATAGTCATTTAGAAAAAAACTAAATTATGGAAGTAGAACAAAAGGGCAATAAAAAAAAGTCATATGGAACAAAGGATCATTTGTTGTTAAATAAAGTTATAGTGGAGAACTGTAAAAAGGGGAAGACTCTAAGTATGGCATGGATTGACTACAAAAAAGCATTTGACAGTATCCCACATTCATGGATAAAAGAGTGCTTAAAGATGTATGATACACCCTACACTGACTGACTACATTACAGTAACCATGAAACAATGGCCGACCATTTTGCAATCAAGCCATGATAAAGAACAGATTATTATCCCAGGGATAAAAATTCAAAGGGTGATATTCTAGGGTGACTCTGTCACTGTTGCTATTCTGCCTTGTCATTAACCCATTAAGCTGTTTACTTAACAGCTTAGGCCATGGATACAATTTTGCTCAAAGGAAACAACAAAGTCTAATGACTTTTCATATTCTCTTTGTCGATAATTTAAAACTGTATAGCTCATCAGATGAGGAACTAAACACACAGCTGCAGGTTGTCAAAACTTTTTCAGATGATATTAGAATGTCATTTGGTCTTGATAAATGTGCAAAAGCAACCTTTAAAGCAGGAAAACTGCAGCACCAGGAAAACATCAGTGTGGGACAAGAATGTGATATAAAAGAACTTGAGCAAGAGGGAGTGTATAAATACTTGGGAATTGATTAAGGATCAGTAATAAAACATGAACAAATGTGAATAAAACTCAGTAAGGAATACTTTAGAAGACTTAATCCTGAGAACAGCACTGATATCTACGAACAAGATTCAAGCTATAAATCAATTTGCACTTCCTGTCCTAACGTACAGTTTTAGAGTGATTGACTGGTCCCAAAAAGTGTTGGATAGATTAGATATTAAAACAAGAAGGATACAAGTGATTTATAAAAATCAATGTATACCAAGATTATATATTCCCCGTTCCGAAGAAGGGATGGGCTTCCTTGAAATTGATTACATGTATAGATCTGCAATTATGGGACTCCACACATATCTACTGGCTTCACAAGATCCAAATGTAGTGAAAGTTTTGAAACATGAGGAGAATAAATCTAAGATGAGTTTTCTGCTTAATTTAGCAGAAGCATATCAACGTCAAGCAGGAATGGAAATCAAACCAGAAGTAGATAAAAACCAGGCAGCAACTGAATGTGCCAAAACACAAAAGAAAGAATATAAGGTGAAAGACCAGATGAGAAGGCAAGAAGTGTGTAAAAAACATAAATATAGTTGCAAGTATTGAAAACTTCTGGAAGAGCTTCATGTTGATCAGGAACGAATGCAGGAATGTTTAAGGAGAGGCAAATTCAAACCAAGAAATGAAAGTTTAATATTGGCGGCCCGAGATAGTGAGCTATGTACACATTGGTTTACAAAGTCCATTGAACATGTGGGAGAAACAGACATGTAGGTTTTGTAAGACTGAATTGGAAGCAGTCACACACCTTGTTGCTGGTTGCGACACACTAATGGCAGAAGGACTGTATACTGAAAGGCATAATAATGTGGCGAGACTGTTACACTGGGGATTGTGCAGACATTATGGTATGGAAGTGGCTGATAAACACTGGAAACATGAACCACAAAGCATCATAGAAAATGATGAAGGGCCGGATTCACGATGGCTTGCATGGAGTCTATGAGTAGAGTAAGACTCCATGCAGCCATCATGTCTGACGAGCGATCCAGGAACAGCCAGTAGGGGTGTGTAAAAGAGCTCCTAAAATGTCTCCTACACGGACAGGGCTGGGATATGCAAATTACCTCACTTGCAGCCGAAAGGCATGCAAATGAGGTAAATTTGCGATCAAGGAAGCACAATCCTGTCCGAGTAGGAGACATGTTAGCTGCAGAAATGTACTCAGTTGAAAACTGAGTACCGTTCTGCAAATAGCACAATGGAGCCTTGTCAGCTCCAAATAAAGGTTGCATATGGTTGAGGAAGCAGGCCAATGGCCAAATATACGGCCATTGGAAAGTTTCCCAGATGCAAAATTAAAATAAAAAGATTTTTTTTTCGGCGATTTCCGATGTTTAAGCGTAGCGCAGCGCCGCGCAAACGGGGTGCACTATAAAAATCATAAAATAAGACAATAAAAGCTACAAACATGGAATTTATGAAAATTGTTAAGTGACAATGTAAGGGAATAGCAGGCTGAAGACAACATGGCCACTGAGTAGGGGTTGCTAAGGGGAGAAGCCCAGTCTAAGACATGTAACCAAGCATTAGTAGGCAATCCCATGTAAATGAGTCTTAGGATAGTGAATTGCACTTTTACATAGCAAATGAGCACAGTCAGTGGAGTGTAGGAGTAGGATATGGGGAGGAAGAGAGTAGGAGATAGGTGACATCACAAGGGGGGTATGTATAAAAGTAGTGAAGCTCATTAGAGCACAGTGGCATGTGTTAGCTGTCAGTTAGACATCATGGAAAGAGGTGTGTCAACAGGTAGGCCAGGGAAAGCCAAGAAATGGAAGGTGTATACTGTGGATAACACCAAAGTTTCTTGCTGAGTGGGTATGCGCATGTGTGCGCACCTGTAAACTGAGTAAGACAGAGTGCACGCGTGGAAGCGTGAGTGCGCGCGTTTAAGCTGGAGTAAGCATGTATAAGGCTGTTGGAAGACCTGTAAGCGTGTTTGTGCTGGTGTGAGCGCGTTTTAACCCGAATAAGCAAGTTTTAGTCCATCTAAGCATGTGTGCGTGCGGGTGAGCTGCTGTGAGTGTGTTTCCGCTAGTATGCGCGTCACTCCCCCGAGGAAACAGAAAGGAAAAAGGAAGCACAACAAATAGTAGGAAGCTACCAGGGAATACTAGTAGAGCTAGCAGGTGCAAACAATCAGAATCAGGCAATTACACAGGCAGAACACTAGCCCAGTCCAGTACTTAAAACTCTGCAAACAACAGTGCAATTTGTTTCTCTCAAGAGACACTGCAACACTGGAGTAAGCTACTAGAAGTGAAAACTGAAAAAACTACACTCAGACAAAAAATGCTAGGGGCTGCCACTGCTGTTATAAGGTGACATATGCAACATGCTGAGGGTGGTGACAATGCAAATGCTGCCAGACAACCCACAGTGAGGAGACGGAGAAGAGTGTACAGGCCCAGGGTCACCTACCAGGGGTTACATGAGCTGGAGATAGTGGAGCGCTATAGAGTAGACAGAGACCTCCTGCAGCAAATTGTTGAGCTGTGCAGGCCACGCCTCACACACACAGAACCAACAGAGTAGAACCCATCCCAGTGGAAACCAAGGTATGTGTTGGCCTAATAATACTAACAACAGGTACCTTTCAGAGACCAACTGGTGATATGATGGGGATATCACAGGCATCAGCATCCAGGGTACTGCACCAGTTCCTGGATGCCATGTCAGCACATGTCAGTGATCATGTATATTTCCCCAGTTCCCGTGAGGTATTGGTCAGCAATATGCGTCTCTTCCAGCAAATAGCAGAATACCCTGAGGTAGTGGGTGCAATAGACTGCAAGCATATACGCATCAAAGCACCAGCCGGTGAGCGGGGTAGGGCCTACATTAACCGCAAGGGCTTCCCCTCCATCAACTGCCAGGTCATGTGTGATGCCCAGGGCATAATAATGAATGTGTGTGATGGCTGCCCTGGAAGCTACCATGATTCCAATATCTGGCATCTGACGCAGCTGTACCAGACATTTGCCAATGGGGACATCCCACATGGTCACTTAGTGGGGGATGCTGGCTATGCACTGGAGCCGTGGCTGATGACACCCATCAGAAACGCACACACACCTGAACAGGAACGCCATAATGAGGCACACACACAAACACGAAATGTAATCAAGCGTGTGTTTGGGTTGCTCAAGTCACAGTTCCAGTGCCTGGACACATCTGGTGGAGCCTTGCAATACTCACCAACTACATGTACCCAAATTGTCATGGTATGTGCTATGCTACATAATATGATTCTGCAAAAACAGCTGCAGCAGGACCAGCATAGGCCTGGGCCAAACAGCCCCCCACCAGTGCCAAGGCTATCACAGGCAGAGCGTGACTCAGAGGAGGAACAACCTGAGCCTGCCCCAGTAGGCAGAAGGAGACGTGCCCAGTATGCCTTGTCCTTGGCAAAGAGGTAACGCATAGCACATACACTGGCTCAGTAGAAATCCTGGAAATGATACCTCTCTCTGACTCGCACATATAGTAAAAGGGATGCCTAACTTGACACTACCTGTTTCCAAACATGTATAGGGAGTGCAGTATGTGCATCTGACATAGGCAGCCCTGCAGCACCACCTGAGGCATGATTGCCATGTGTTAAGCAATGTAAGGTAGTGCTAAACAGCATTTACCACCATGTAGTATATGCAAACTTGATGACCTTGAGTATCATCCTACACTCACCAAACATGAGGCCACAATATGAAGACAAGATTATCAATTACAACAATTGGCTTAAGTATTGGTGTCAGTGAAAGGGGATACAATGCCTGTCAGCCTGGGAAGACATGCTCGACAAGACATGATGCTTTGCTAGGGATGGATTTCACCTATCACCTGTGGCCTTTTGGATATTGCCAAAGGCTCTTGTCACCACCATAGTGCCTTTTTTAGGTAAGGCTCAAAACACAAACCCACCTCCATAGGTATCACAAGGGATAAGAAACCATAAGTAATGCTACTCAATGCCAGAAGTCCAAACTGCAAGATGCATGCACTCCAAACTCTCCTCAGCATGGAGAATGTTGATATCTGTGCAGTAACAGAAACCTGGTTCAAGGCTCCCAAGAGCACCCTAGCATTAACAGGTTACATCGCATACCATGCTTTACAGCTGCAAAACATGGAACAAACTACAAAAGGAGGGTGAGTATCAATATTTTTCAAAGATACCCACACCCCCAGGTTGGTGGCACAGCATGAAGCATCAGAGACTATCCATGTGCAACTAACAGTGGCTAAAACCACATTTCAGTTCATAGCCTGCTACAGACCACCCTCCTAAACCCAGGAACCACACTTGGCCGACTGGAGAACACATGAAAATATGAAGGTCTCCCCAAACATCATTATATTGGGCGACTTCAACTACCCAAACATAGACTGGGAGCATTACCCTAGCCCCAACACCCTAGCCCAAAGGTTCCCAGAATTTATAAACCAAAATGCTATGGAACAACTTGCTACCACTCCCACAACAGGGGAAAACATACTGGACCTGATCATCACCAACATGGGGACTCTATGCCCAAGACCAGAAGTGTATCCCTCACTGGTAAGATCAGACCAGAGAGTAATCTCACTGGATATTCACATCCCGATCCCAGCCCATGGCCAGAAAAACACAGTGAAAATTATTCACTAAAGCAAATGTCACACTCCTCAAAACTGAGGTGGAATCCTTCACAGCCCCTGTGCCTGTGGAAAATATAGCCCAGACCTCATAACCCTTTATAAATGCATTCTATGAACACCTTCAGGAATGCATGGATCATGCAATCCCAAATAAAACCAAGACTCAATCCTCCAAAGCCAGGCATCCTGTCCAGTGGACCCCAGCCATAAACAAACTATACAATACAAGGAGGAAGCTACTATATGATAGATCAAAATCCCAAAAAGGGAAGGTATCTCTGATCAGTATTATTGAAAGACTACGGCCACACATAAGATCGTCTAAGGCCATCTTTGAGATAAAAATTGTACAGGACACCAAGGATAATCACAAGGCATTATTTACTTATGGTAGGAACCTGTGTGGGAATCCCCGGATATGCTCAGAAGTAGTCCAAATTACAAACAATACACCAAATCCACAGACATTGCCAACATCTGAGCTGACAGGTTCAGTGCAAACTCCCCCCCCCCCCACCAAAAGGGCAAATATCTATCCCAGCAGAGTGCTGGCCCCCTGACATCACAGATGCTCAGGTAACAGCCAGCCTCTCCAAAGCAAAACACACAGCATCAATGGGACCAGATGGTGTCCTGGGCTGTGTCCAACATGAACCCCAATAAGAATTGAACACAAACATAAAACCACTGTTCAATCTCAGCCTTACCACAGGATATGTACCCAAAGAGCAGTGTACAGCAAGGTGGTGCCTCAATGGATACTGCAAACTATTGCCCCAGAAGCCTGACTAGCTTGGTCTGCAAAGCTATGGAAAGGATCATCATGGACCTCAGAAATAAACATATTGGGGACCTACAGACACTGGATCCTACCCAGTTTGGCTTAGTTAAGGGCAGATCCTGCCTCTTAAACCTGGTTGAGTCATTTGAAACAGTCACCAAGGCCATTGATGAGGGGAAGGTGGTCGACACAGCCTACCTGGACCTCACAAAAGCCTTTCATACAGTACCCCACTTGGTCATCATAGATAAGATCACCAGCTTCAATATAAACCCCTATGTCACTAGATGGGTTGCAAACTAGCTCAAGGACAGAACCCACATGGTTAGAAATGCTGGAGCGATGTCAGACCCCAAACCAGCTACAAGTGGCATCCCACAAGGCTCAGTCCTGGGACCTCCCTTGTTTGGTATATATTTCTCAGAGGTACAGGCCAACACAGAAGGATTGTTGGTGAACAAGTTTGCAGATGACTGCAAACTGGGTGCCATAATCAACCCACCAGCTGACACAAGCATCCTACAAAAGGGCCTCATAGAAACAGACAACTGGTGCCAGAGCCATGTCCTCAAGCTAAACGCAAAACAGTGTATAGTCCTCCCCTTTGTCAAAAACTAAGTGCCCACAAATTACCACATAGGTGGTAACCCATTAAGTATGGAAGAAGTGATAAGGGACCTGGGGACCCAAGCTGATAGCAATCTCTCATTCGATAACCATGTGGCCAAAGTGTTTAGAAAAACATTTCATATAGCCCACCTAATCATGAAGGTATTCACATCTACATCAGGGGAGGTCATCATGCCTCTTAACTCATCCCTCATCAGGCCCATAATTGAGTACAATGCCCCTTGTGGGATGTACCTTATCAGACACCTGCAGCAGCTGGAAAGACCACAAAAGTACCTCACCAGGAGGATCAAAGGGCTCAAACATATGCCATTCACTGCCCGGTTAAAGAAACTGCAGCTCCACTCAGTGGCATACCGCCTGCCCAGAGGCAATCTGTGTCTGATGTATAAAGCCATGTCCAACTTGGAATCAATGGACATGCTGCACCTCGGAAAATCAGAATTCCATCAAGCTACACACTCAAGAGACCTGAACCTCAGGACTGAAATAAATAAGACATGCTGGAGTGACAGATTCATAACCCAGAGGCTCCCCCCACTCTTGAGTAAACCCCCACTCCAGGTTAGCCAGAGTCCCTCATTGACTCTCTTCAAGAGGAATCTTGATGAGTGGATGGGAGATTGTAGGTTTACCCTGGGTATCACTTCTATGTCACTGTCAGACAGAGGCACAGTATACTAACCTTGAAAAATGTCATGACAAACTCCACTTAAAATGTGTGTTGAAAGCCAAACACACTCTGGCTAGGATTATAAATGCCCTAGGGCAGATAGCCTAGTATGAACCTATGAGCAGAATCACACACACCAACTAGTACAACTGTGGTCAATGTGGAGTAATGTTTGGCAATGTTCACCCAAGTTGGTGAATACACAGCAATGTTGGGCAAGACTGGTTTAAGTAGGCCATAGCTGAACAAAATGCAACGTGCTCATAGTTGCCCAACTGGCCCTTAACCAGTCTGGTCTGTATGAGCATTTAAAGCAGTGATAGGACTCAAACCCATGATACTAGGCACCATAGCGAAAGCACTGAACCACTATACCATGACAGTATTGAAGTACTCAGCCAGTATGAGAGAATGTTGCCAAGTCTTTGCAAACTATCACATGGAAACCCTGCAGGCACAGCATAATCCCTGTTGAGTTATGACGCAAAGGAGTCTGGCAGTAAGAACACAACATGACTTCCATCACACACAGTATAAATGTCAATATTGGTTATGTTCACACACAACCAAAAATGTAGTGGACTCCAGATCACAACATATGGAAAGGTCACACTGGGCATGCTCACACACTTGTATAAATGAGACATATGTCAGGCAACAAACCATGGAAAGCCTGAACTGGGCATGCTCACACACTTAGGCCATGTCTGAGTATAGCAGTCAGTCACACATATCTGGCAGTTGTATGTGTTAAGCCGAGTATAGCAGTCAGTCACACATATCTGGCAGTTGTATGTGTTAAGCCAGGAACCTCCCATGATTCAGCAATCCACCCTGTGCACACAGTTAAATGACAGCAGACACATATGTTAATATACTGGAACCCTGTCATGATCAAACATGTTACGCAGATACACAAGTTGTTCACAGAAACTGGGAAAGCTACGGCAATAAAGACCTGCAAACAGTAGCAGCAACAAATATTGTGCATCCCGAACATAAACATAGGTGCAGAGGTCAATACTAGGCTGTCTGCCCTAGGGAATTCATAAGCCTAGGCAGAGTGTATTTGGTGTCCACCTCCCCAGTAGAGTAGCCTACTGTGCCTCTGTAAAGTAGGTCACAGAAGGCACCCTTTAAGGCTAGTTTGCTGTGCCTCTGTCAAGCAGGGACACAGTGGAGATCCCAGGGGTGAATTTGCAATTTCCCATCCATGCGGCTGTATTTCACTGGAAGAGGGTTGGCGAGGGGCTATGTCTAACTTTAATTGGGATTCAATTACAGAGTGAGGGGAGCCTCTGGGTAATGACTCTGTCCCTGCAGCATGTCCTATTTATTTTTGTGCTGAGGTTTAAGTCCCTGGAGTGTGTAGCTCTATGGGTCTTGGATGTTATGAGGTGGAGCATGTCCATTACTTCTGGGTTTGAAATGGCTGCGTACGTCAGGCATAGATCACCTCTGAGTAGGCGTTAAGCAACTGAGTAGAGCTGGAGATCCTTTAGTTGAGCTGCATAGGACATCTGTGTGTAGCCCATGATCCTCTTGGGGAGGTACTGTTGTGTTCACTGTAGTTGCTGCAGGTGTTGAGTAAGGTACACCCCAAAAGGGGGCATTGTAGTCAAACATGGACCTGATGAGTGACTAGTAGAGGGCCACAATGACCTCCCATGATCTACATGCAAACACCCATGTGATAAGGAGTGCTATATAAAGGTATTTGCAATGACTCTGTCAATGTGATTAGCAAAAGAGAGGTTATTATCTATGTGGGTCTGTGGGATATTGCTTTGTTATTTAGTAGCTTCCTCCTTCTGTTGTAAAGCTTATATATGGCTGGGGTCAACCAGACAGGTCTCCTGTTTAGAGGAGTCATGGTTTTATTTGGGATAGCATGATCAATGCATACCTGCAGGTGCTCATACAATGTGTTTGTAAAGGATTCTGCAGATTGGGCTGTATTATCCTCCAGCACGGGGCCTTTGAAGTATTCCACCCCAGTCTTCACATGTGCAAAGTCTGCTTTTGAGAAATTCTTTACAGTGATTTCCTTGGCTGGGGGTGGGGACGGGATATGGATGTCCAGGGAAAGTTGTTTATGGTCTGATCTTAACAATGATGGTCCTACCTCTGGTGTGGAACATAGAGTCCCCATGTTGGTGATCATCAGGTCCAATATGTATTCCCCCTTGTGGGTGTGGTGTGGAACATAGAGTCCCCATGTTGGTGATGATCAGGTCCAATATGTATTCCCCCTTGTGGGTGTGGTGACTGGTTGTGCCATAGCACATGGATTCACAAATTGTAGTGGCTGTAGGGTGATGTTGTTGAGGGCCTGAGTAGTATCCCCAGTCAATATTTGTGTACCTGAAGTCAACCACTATAATGGTGTGTGTGAAGACCTGCATATCCTACACTGTTCCCAGGAAAGCCAAGTGTGGTTACTGGGTATGGGGGGGGGGGGGTCTGAACTACACACCAAACCAAAAGGCAGTTTTGCACAATGGTAGTTGTATATGTATGGCCTGTCATGCTTAGTGCAGTGGTACCAACCCAGAGGTGTGTGTATCTGTGATGTATATGGATACACCCCCTACTTGTGTTGTGTGTTACATGTCCTGTGGTCACGAAGCATGCTATAGAACATAACCTGGCAGTGCCAGTGTACATATGTGACCCTGAACTAGGAGTCTGTTAATGCACAGATATTGTTATCCCCCATACTGTGGGATAGTTAAAGATGCACATTCCTCTTTGGAAAGACTGATGATGTCAGCACCCTATAAATACAGCAGGAGAATAGAAATAATTCAGTGATGCAAGTAGCGTGCTCCGCAAATGCGTCTCTCTCAAGTATCATAACATTGTTAGGTAGGGGTTTGAATCCTGCAAATGCTGTGTGTGTGTGGGGGGGGGCGTGCATGTATGCAATTTTCTGTGAAACGGATGGCCTTTTTGAAGACTGGGATAACACACTAAAAGATGTACATTCCTCTTTGGAAAGACTGATGATGTCAGCACCTTATAAATAAAGCAGGAGAAGGCAGCTCATCCAGTAATGCGAATAGCGCGCTGTGCTAATGCATTTCTCTCAATTATCATAACATAGTTAGGCAGGGGTTTGAATCCTGCAAACACTTTGTGTGTGTATGCAATTCTCTGTGAAACGAGTAGCCTTTTTGAAGACTGGGATAACACACTAAAAGATGTACATTCCTCTTTGGAAAGACTGATGATGTCAGCACCTTATAAATACAGCAGGAGAAGGCAGCTTATCCAGTAATGCAAATAGTGCGCTGTGCTAATGTGTTTCTCTCAAGTATCATAACATAATTAGGTAGGGGGTTGAATCCTGCAAACGCTTTGTGTGTGTATGCAATTCTCTGTGAAAGAAATTCCCTTTTTGAAGACTGGGATAACACACTAAAAGATGTACATTTCTCTTTGGAAAGACTGATGATGTCAGCACGCTATAAATACAACAGGAGAAGTGAAATCATCCAGTAATGCAAATAGTGCGCTGCACTAATGCGTCTCTCTAAAGTATTATAACTCAGTTAGGTAGGGGTTTAAATGCTGTGGGGGGGGGGTGTATATATGCAATTCTCTGTGAAAGGAATGGCCTGTTTGAAGACTGGGATAACACACTAAAAGATGTACATTCCTCTTTGAAAAGACTGATGATGTCAGCACCCTATAAATACAGCAGGAGAAGGGAGTATTTAAATTGATTTAACTGTGTTGCAGGAATATTAACTGAACTGGAAGTTTTGACTCTGCTCTTCAGTTAGTCCCAGCCACCCTCCCTGTTTTTGTTTTGGTGTTAATCTTAGTGGCCTTGAAACTGCCCGCCCCTCTTGTAAATTTGTGTTTGGATACTCCTTCTGGGCCCATCTCATTTGCTCACTCAACTGAGTGCAGTGAGATCATATTCTGATTTCAGGCACTCCTACTGTGTACAAAGAGAGCATCTGGGAAACAGAAGAAAAAAAAAAAAAAGAAAAAAAAATTTTAAGCTTGTTTCCTGCCTTTCCTGTTAAGTGGTATAGACTGTTTGTAGGCGTCTGAGCCCCCAAGCCTTCTGTGTTGGAGGGAAGCATTCTAGCTTATTTTTTTTTTCTCATAACTAGCCAGTTTTCTAGTTTCAGCACTCAAATCTGTTTATTTGAAGTCAGCACTTGTTCAGAACTCATTGTAAGCACTACATAAGCTGCAAATTACTACAGCACTCAACTTTCCTCACTTGTCTAGTGGAAAGCAGATTTTAGTACTTAATAAATAAGCACTTATCCAGGCATGTCTAAGGGTCAGCTCCCAGTGATTTATCCTGTCTACCTGATGAATCTGGGCATCTTGGGGCAATGCAGCAATTGCCTCATGTACACAGACAACCCTCTCCTCCTACCACCCAGCAGTACAACCTGTGAGAGATGCACTTATATAGCCAAACTGGAAGCAAAGCTCTCTTCACCCAAGACTGGACTAGACAGTCAAGAGGAGAAGGTAAACACTTGCACCACACCACACTCATCACATAGTCCCTCAAAACCTACACCACCAAAACACACACATAGAAACACAAAACACACACCTACATTCGCGGAGGCTCTCAATAAAACCTGCCCAAGCATCAGGGACATCCAAAGCATAAATGCAAGCAAACTCCACCACCCAACACAACCCAAATGACACATAACCCACAAACTCAGTGAGCCACTCAACCACAGCCCATAAGGCATAACAACGTACCCAACACTCTAGTCATAGGTGACTCTATAGTCAGGCACACTGATGTTCCACTCACTAGACTAAACAAGGAGAAAGTTACTGTCAGCTGCCTGTCAGGTGCCAGGATCCGCCACATAATGCATGTACTCAGGTCACTCCACAATAAGTTCAAATATGACACTGTCATTGTCCATGTTGGTGTGAATGACCTGAGATGTACCTCCCTGGACTACATGAAAAGAGACATGGAGGAGCTCTCCGATCTTGTATCCCAGGCAGGTATGACCCTAACCCTGAGTAGCATCCTGCCATCACCCAGAATGATACCACAGTACAAGGACAAAATGATTGACTTCAACAATTAGCTAAGCTTCTGGTGTCATTCTAAGGGGATCCAGTATTTGTCTGCCTGGGACGACATGATCGACAGTCCACGTTGCTTTGCCAGAGATGGCCTGCACCTGTCGCCCTTAGGATTCCAAATACTGGCTAAGACTCTTGCCACCCCATAGTGCCTTTTTTAGGCAAGGTTCAAATGACAAACTCACTACCGTAACAGGTACAAGCAAGCAAAATCTGAGGGTAATGCTACTCAATGCTAGAAGTCTAAACCTCAAAATGCACTCACTCGAGGCACTCCTTAAAATGGAGAACATTGACATCTGTGCAGTGACAGAGACCTGGTTCAAAGCTCCAGGGAGCACCCCTGCATTACCAGGCTTCAATTCATACCACACCTTTCGGCCACCTAACCCAGAAAGAAGCACTAAAGGTGGAGGCGTGTCCATATTCATTAAGGATATCCACACCTCCAGGCTAGTTGCACAGCATAATGCATCCGAGATTATCCAAGTGCAACTAACTCTGGGCAAGACCGCAATCCAAATTGTAGCTTGCTACAGACCCCCCACCATGCCCCAGGATTCACACTCCTCATTTCTTGATACACTGGAAAGTATTAGAGTACAACCCAACACCCTAATAATGGGCGATTTCAACTACCCCATCATTAACTGGGAAAACTACTCATGTACCAACTCTTTTGCTCAACGTTTTCTAGAATTCATAAATTCCAACACCTTGGATCAACTTATTCACACCCCCACCAGGGGCAGCAATATCCTAGACCTGGTCATTACCAACATGGGAAACCGATGTTCCACACCAGAGGTCAATTCCTCGTTGGTCAGATCCGACCACAAGCTAATCAGCCTAGACATCCACATCCCACCCCCAGCCCCAATTAGGGAAACCATCGTAAAAAAATGCTCAAAAGCCAACTTCACACTTCTTAAGACAGAAGTGGCAAACTTCATGACACCCATGCAGACAGACAATAGAGGTATGACTGCCGAATCCTACACAAATGCACTTTATAAGGACTTACACGAGTGCATGGATCATGCTATCCCTAATAGAACCAGGATGTTATCCTCCAAAAAGAGGAAGCCAATCTGGTGGTCCTCTGCCATAAACAAACTCTACAACAGAAGAAAGAAACTGTTGCAAAAAAGAGTAAAATCCCATGACTGGAGGGGAGGAACTCCCTGGTCAACCTCAATAAGAAGCTGAGATCCCTCATAAAATCCTCCAAAGCTAGTTACGAAAACAAAATTGCCACTGACTCTAAAGACAACCACAAAGCATTCTATAGCTATGTCAAGAATCTAAATGGGAACACTCACATCTGCTCTGAGTTACAGCATAATGGCACTAAATATACAGAATCAACTGATACTGCCAACATCCTAGCAGATAGGTTCAGTGCTAACTTTACCCCCCTCTCACCCCCTAGAGGGCCCATCTCTATACCGGAAGAATGCAAAGTTCCTATAATCATGGCTGCACAGGTAAAAAACACACTCTCCAAAGCCAAGAACACAGCATCCTTGGGACCTGACAATATCCCAGGCTGCGTTCTACACGAACTACAGAATGAACTGGCACCCTACCTAAGTACCATGTTCAATCATAGCCTCACCTCAGGCTTTTTACCACTGAATGGCGCACCATGACAGTTATCCCACTCCACAACGGGGGAGCCATGACGGACCCCGGGAACTACCGCCCCATTAGCCTGACGAGCCTGGTCTGCAAGGCCATGGAATGTATCATCATGGAACTCATAAACAAAGACATTGGTAATCTCCAAACTCTGGACCCTACTCAGTTTGGATTTATAAAAGGCAGATCATGTCTCCTAATCCTGATTGACTTCTTTGAAGCAGTCACCAAAGCCACAGATGAGGGTAAAATGGTTCACACAGCTTATCTAGATCTCGCCAAGGCTTTCGACACCATCCCCCACGCTGGAATTATAGATAATCTCACTAAACTAGGTATAAATCCCTATGTCACAAGATGGGTTGCCAACTGGCTCACGGACAGAACCCACACTGTGAAAGTAGCGGATTCCAAATCCGACATCAGACCAGTGACAAGAGGATACCACAGGGTTCAGTCCTGGGTCCTCTCCTGTTTGGTATCTACTTCTCTGAAGTGCAGGCCAACACAGAAGGTCTTTATTAACAAAGTTTGCAGATGACTGCAAACTAGGAGCCATAATCGAAACTCCTAACGATGTGGACAAACTACAAAAGGGCCTCACTGAGACAGATACCTGGTGTCAAAGTCATGGCCTGAAGCTCAATGCCAAAAAGTGTATTGTCATCCCCTTTGGTAAAAACTCTGTACCCATGAACTACCACATAGCTGGTAGTCTACTTAATGCCAAAAATGTGATAAGAGACAATGGGACACAGGTGGACAGTAGTCTCTCCTTTGATAATCACATCGCCACAGTGGTCAGGAAATCCTTCTACGTGGCTCATCTCATCACAAAAGGATTCTCATCCAGAAAAAAAGAGGTCATTGTTCCCCTCTACTCATCACTCATTAGACCCATTGCAGAGTACAACGCCCCTTTTGGTATGTACCTCACAAACATCTACAACAACTGGAAAGACCACAGAAATACCTCACAAAGAGGATTACTGGCCTCAAACAGATGCCCTATGCAGACCGTCTCAAAAAACTACAGCTTTACTCCATCGCATATCGCCTACTCAGGGGCGATCTCTGCCTAACATACAAAGCTATGTCAAACCCAGAGCTGCTGGACATGCTCCACTTAAAGAAATCCCAATCCCTCCGAGCTACACGCTCTAGGGACCTTAACCTTGTCAACACAATAAACAGAACATGCTGGAGGGATAGATTCCTGTCCCAGAGACTTCCCATACTCTGGAACAGACTACCTATCTATGTCAAACAGAGCTCCTCATTAGCAGTCTTCAAGAAAAATCTTGATGATTGGATGGGAAATGGGAAATTTACCCCGGGGATCACTTCTGTGGCCCTGCTCAACAGGGGCACAGGAAAATAATTTTCTTGGGTGGCGAAAGCCAGGGTATATTTCTTGGCTAGGCTTCTATGGGCCCTAGGGCCGATAGCCTAGTACCTACCTATGAACCTATGAATCTATGAAATCATCCAGTAATGCAAATAGCACGCTGCGCTAATGCGTCTCTCTCTCAAGTATCATAACATAGTTAGGTAGGGGTTTGAATTCTGCAAATGCCATGTGTGCGTTTGTCAATGTGTTGTGTGTTTTGCTTTTATTATTGTATGACATATTATTATAAAAGTAATTTCAACGCACACATCAGTTATGTGCGTGCCACATACAGATATGTACCTGTGACCTTTAATAGTTCCTATGTGTGAAGCCTGCCCCATATGCATACAGTTGTTACCTTTGCCAGCATGTGCCGCAGCTTACCAGACCTTAGGCCATACATGTATGTTGGTGACAATGCAGGCTACTGCAGTGATCTGTGTCCTAGGCCAGCTATGTGACACACACCCATGAAAGCTTTGATAGATTAATGTGGGTGAGGTTTCATGTCTGGAGTATATGTCAGACATGTTAAAACACAGCAAAGTCTGTGAGTGATGGACACCCAGTGTAGGTGTATGGCAACTGTCGCCGATATGCATACAGACACCTTCTTGCTTAGGTGATACACCGAGGGACTGCAGAATACCTTTGGAAATGTGAATATCACAAGATAACACTTGTCCACATGTACACACCATTACCCATTCTCCATGATGGGTGCTACCACCTACATGGTACTGTTGGAATACTATGTTAACTATATGCCGATACCAATGCCACAATTGCATTACAGCAATACAGCACGGCTTGGACAACAGGTATCTGTCCGTATGATACCCTTGTGGTGGTTTGGTGTGTCATGTGTAGAATGCATTGTAGGCCACTGTCTGTATTTGCAGTCATGGATGGACATATCCATAGTGTTTTGGCATGTATGTGAGACTGCTATATGCCAAAGAGTATTGTTCCCAGGGATGTATGGGGCTCAGTAAGAATGGCTACTGGTATAGTGTAGTACTGCAGGGATATCACTGACACCAGGTTCCTACATCTGTGTATCAGTTGAGGAGACACCATGTAATGACCACTGAATGTCAGGCTATGTAAGCTGTGTATACTACCAGAATGCAGACCATTGACATTTGGAAACCGTATCACCCACAGCATACTGTCAAACCATGTCATGTTCCATGCTACCCTTGTTCACAAATGTACACCTGCAACTCAGTGCTGCAAACATCACACATGTACTGTCCACACCCCAACACATGCAGGCACAGGTACACACAACAGCCATGTGGCACATGTGCAGACAGTACACTTTGGGAATAAACACTGGTGTATAAAAAACTGCAATGACAAACATAGGTAATGAATCATGCATGCTCAAATATACCCACAACAATATCATTACACTGTACTGTTAACAACATGTTACTACAGTGCTATGTAGTCACCTGGTGCATCAGCACCATGCTACCCTGTTTCTGCATCAATGTTACAGATGGCAAGCGGTGGCACAGTTTCATCATATGCACAGGGTGTGTGCTTGGTTTGCCAGAGTCTGCCATTGACACATCCAATTGACATGTATGTGTGTGTGTGTGTTAGTGAGGGACAACAGTACAACATGGGGCAATGTTGCTGCAATGTGTGTGTGTATGTGTTAGCCCTAGGTGTTAGCATTATGTGTGTGTGTATGCATGCACACAGTTCCACCACATGGCTGCCATATGTGGGTTTTTGTGGACAGCCACAGACTGTACCTGCCAGGTCATACAGATCACTGTCTCTGGCCATGGACATGGTACCTGTGCCTGGCAGGGGTGCTACGGACAGTATCAGGTACTAAGCCAGACTGGGTACTGTCATCAGAAGCAGTGGGTTGTTGACTGGGCACATGTCCCTGCTGGGACTGTCCAGAGCCACGTGCACATGGTCTTCTTGGACGGTCTAATGACAGCACAGACCCAGCATTGCTGGGGCTGGTACTGGCACTATGGGAGCGGCTGTGGGTTTGTTGTCATCCGCAACAACTGCCAGCTGATAATGTTGCTGGCATACGTCCACGTCGACGCCTCAACCGTCCTGCACTGTCCTGGCTCCTGGACATGTAGTTGTGGAAGAGATATAATGTGTACCCCCAATGTCTATCAATGACCTCACTGATGTTACGGATGGCAGACGCAACGTCACGCATAGTGTCATTCATAGTGGTGCAATGTGCTCTAAGCTCCCTCAGACCCTGTCTGGTGTACCATTCCATACGTGCCTGTGCCTGCATTACAGCCCGGAACATAGCTGAGGTTGAAAGACCTCTGTGGGCATGTCTGACAGGGGCAGTACGACCACGGATGCTCCCACGAGAACCCCTGGACATCTGCCTGTGTGGTACCATGTCAGGAATCTGGCCATGGCTGCTGTGAGGGGATGCATGCGCCAATGATACCACACTACCCTGGTCAATGCCCACTGTATGCTGTCCCTCAGCTAAGGACATTGGTGACAATGGATGTATTGGCAGGATGACTGTGCGCATTGATGGGGTTGACTGCTGTGTAGTGTCAATTGACTGACCAACGACAGACCCTGTCACACCTCCCTGTGCCATTACACATATATCATCATAATCACTATCCCCAGCAGTGGCTTCAGGTTCCCTGCTGCACTCCACCAGAGCAACATCAGAACCTGTGAGAGGAAGATAGGAAACACAGTATACAAATGTGTACACGATATTAGCACACAGGCACACATGCACACATGCACACATGCACACAGATGCACATGCACACATGCACACAGGTGCACATGCACACATGCACACAGGCGCACATGCACACATGCACACATGCGCACATGCACACATGCACACATGCACACAGGCGCACATGCACACATGCACATGCACACATGCGCACATGCACACAGGTGCACATGCACACAGGCACACAGGCACACAGGCACACAGGCACACAAGCACACAGGCACACTCCTCAGTACAGCAGATACAAACACAGACACACCTGCAATCCAACACATACACAATACTGTTTTAGGTTGGGTGACAGTATCACAAGGAAAAACATCACTGCACATGTGTCAGCATGCAGATTATGTGTTGCACAGGAACATGCAGTGCAAGTGTAGACAGCCCTTGTTAATAACAGTATACGTGCATTTGATGCTTATGTGTAGTTGTTCAGTGATTGTCTCCACCCTGGGACACAATGTGTACAAGGATATAACAATGTTGTGCAAGTGTTACAAGCTGTGGGTGCATATATTTGCACACACACACACACACACACACACACAGCACATGACGGTGCTACGCAATGACTGCTATGTGTACTTTTGTGGTCGGCGGAACTGGATGTGGTGTAGTAACGTGAGCCATGATCAACATGCTTCTTGTGGTCAGTCAACAATAATAATGTGTGTCAGACAGGCAGCTAGCATGCTGTACCTGACGTGCAGAACATGACTACATCCACAATTACACAGCCACTTGTTACATGGGTTTGTAAGGTGGCCAATAGGGAGCATTACCTAACATGAATGTATTATTTGTTCAAGACTGTTGCACAGACATGATAGGCCTCTACCCCTCAGGTATATTATGTGTGCTGCGTAGATGATAAGTGGGATACTGAAGGGTGGCCTTACACCAGGTGTCATAATTGGATGTGTAGCAGGCTAAGGTGTAGTGTGTATGCCAAACATGTGTGTGTTATGTACATGTGTATCAGGTATGCCTATACAATGTCTAGTACTGTGTTGCCACACATGTGTGTCATGTTCTGTGTAGTGCATGTGAGTGAGGCAGCTATTGAGAATAATGGGATATGCATAGTCTCACAGCAAACATGCACAGCATGCATTATATGTAGGTGTGTTACATGTGCACAGACTACACCTCATTATGACATGCACATGTCATTAGCAATAGTATTGTTATTACACACTCACCAGCATGGATTGGCTGCCTTGCTGTCACTCCAGAGGGACCTGCAAAAATATGAGAGTGATTGCCAGTGGCCACAACTGTGCCATTGATACTGTGAGTATGATTAAGTACAGTAGTACAACAGGTGGCTTTCACAGGTGTACAGATTATGCTCAGAATATCAATCTTGCAGAAGTATAGGCAGGTTAACAGCTACACAAACAGTACACATCTCACACACGCATAAACTACCAGTACAGAGAACAGTCATCTACAGATATGGCATGTTACCTGCACGCTCCATTTCAACATGCTGGGTGGCTCTGGCCTCCATGATGATACATGTTTGTGGATGTTGCTGTTGTTGGCCTGGAGCCACAACACTTAGGAGGTGCTCCTCCACACTGGTGAGGGGGGGGTGTATAGGTACCCCACCGCCTGTGGCAAGCTGTTGTCTGTGGATATCAGATGCACGCTGCCGGACATGTCTAATTAAATCACTGCAGTGATGGCGTACCTGCTCATATGAATGGTTATGCATGCCTATGTCATTTACCCGACGGGCAAGATCTTGTCACAGTGCAGCCCTCTCATGCTGGTTCTGGCTGGTCCTGGAAAACAGCACTCAGTAATTCTGCACCAGGCTCTGGTGGATCTCCTGATCCTCTGCTGCTGTATAAGGTGGGTTTTGCTGATGCATCATCACCCTAGAAGGAAAAGAAAAATATGTGAGCAAGTCATGTGGCATACTTAATATTCTAATGTGCTGATATCACTTAACTGCCATATATAGCATCTGTCTGTCTATCAGGGATACACATGTTCGATACCACATAGTGCTCAGCCCACAACTGTCTGACAGTGCCTGCCACACTCCATACAACAAACTAGTGTACACAAGCACTCAGCACACTGTGTGGGATACAATGCACAACCTCACAGTGGGGGTATGTATCAAGCTAGTGGATGAAGAATATTGTCATCCCTTGCAATGAATGCAATGCACATTTACAGTTTCAACAGTAATCCACCCTAGTCTTTGATGCCATACCCCTACCTGACATATGTGCACAGTTGTTACTATAGCCAGCATACTGCTGTCACAGAGTATACATGCTGCCAGGTACACACACATACCCAGTAACACACATGTGATTGCGGCCATGGTACAGGCATCATTACACACACATTACACATACATACAACACACAAATGTATGACAACACAGATGAACATTAACTGTGTACCTTATAGTACTGTGTGCCCCTACTTACATATACCTATGCATGAGGTATGTAATCTGTGCAGACTACAGGAAACACACCAGACAGTGTTACCAGGGAATATGAACATACACCATACTGTAGTGTTTAGGCCTACAACAACAGGTAGTACAACAGTTCATATGTGAGCTGGATTCAACAGCAGTACCACTTACTGAGCATACATGCATTGCTTCTGCCTATGATGGGACACTGCAGTCGTACACAGGGAAGTACGGCAAAACATATGCCAATCTACTATGTTTGCATCCCGATAACTGACACATCTTTCTCTGGCCTCACACCAAGAACACCAACTACCATGACAGACACAAACTCTGTTTAGTGCGGTGACAAGGATTAGGGCCCTAGATCATGTAAGCTGGACGGATTGTGAAGTGTTGCCATGGTGGTTGGCCAACTGGTATGGGTGTGACATAACTGTGTATGTCCAGCTGTGGTAACCTCTGTGTAGGAAGTATGCAAGGCACTCTAGCTGTGGTTTTGAGAGTCAGTCTGCATAGGGAATGTGTTTGAGAGCATTATCAGTCTTTGTTATGTATGTCTGTGGCCTTTCCACTTGCTGTAGTTCTCATGGGAGGTACATACTGCATAGGATATTGTGAGGTGTAGAGGGGTACACTGACTTACATTTCCCTAGCTGACACAACTTTTGTGATGACACATACCATGTACAGGGATTACAAGACTAGTGTGCCACTGTAGATATCAAAGGGGAGGCTATTGTACATCTGTGTCCCATGTTCCCTTCTGACACCTCCCGTGGTAGGCGGGCAACCACCTATGTGGTAGTTAGTGGGTAACATGTTTTGGAATGGGGTATGGTACTGCAGTATCAACAATGGTGTTCAGTCCATGCCTTGGTCATCAGGCACCTGTTGCAGTACATCTGCCCCCTTGTCCCCCTCTCTCACTCTCTCTTTATATATATCTATATATATATATATATATATACACACACACACACTTCTAAACATCCATTGCTGTACATATACATGCACATGTAGGCACATAGACTGCCCACCTTTCATGGTGGGAATATCACTTTTGAAACAGTTGTGAGACATACCATTCTGTAATGATATTGCACAGTGTTGTGCATAATGCATTATGCTGTCCTCAGGCCGTATAGCTGTAGCAAGCCTCACTGGCTCAGTCCCACAGAAGTTCACCACCACATGACATATACCTGCACTGCATGCTGTTTTCAATGCCACACACTACAACCTACATTGATATGTGCACATAGCAACCTTCAATTACATATTTATGTCCAGCCTTCACTAACAGTTGCAGTATGTCCCTTGCCCTATGCACATCTGCATATACATATAGATACAGACTACTAACACATATGGAGGGTTCACAGTATGTAGATTATTAGATTATGTAGTTTACATTACCTTTGTCTCTGACAGCTTTTTTCTGCTGGCTTGCTTGCTGGCTGGCTTGCTTTTTATTTTTTTTTTTTGTCTCTGTCTCTGTCTCTGTCTCTGTGTCTCTGTGTCTCTCTCTCTCTCTCTCTCTCTCTCTCCCTCCAGTTGCTGCAATGATATTATTGCATGTGTGGACTGGCAGTACAGGCTGCTTTTGTAGGTATCTACACATGTGCATGTGATGGCCTCTGCACCAATTGGTGGCCAGCATTTAGTAATTGCATGCAGCCTGCGGTGTGTTAATTGCAGTTCTCACTGTGATTTCAGGACACTGCTATAAAATGATAGGTTAGGTAGGCATAGGCCTTTCAGTTTTGCAAGGTGGGGACCATGCTGGTTTGCTGTGGACACTGTTGTGCGAGTCAGAAGGTTGGTATATCTCTCATATCTAACGCTGTGTTGTAGCCACTGAAATGCATGTTGTACTGAAACCTGACTGTTGCTTCTTCCGGTTCACTCTTCTCAGTGTGTATGTTAACTCACACCTGCTAATCCTAACACTGTTTACATGGGAGTATGTACTTACCTGTGGGATTTTTGGATTAACTGGCATACAACAGTAGTTCTTGCAATGTGTTGCTATGGCTTTTGTATTTTCCCTTTACATTCACTCCTTGAATGCCTGATATTTGTCTTTACTGGAATGTGTTGCTATGGCTTTCCTATTTTCCATTTACATTCACTCCTTGTAATGCATGATATATTTCTTTCAGCACTAAGTTCTTATATGTTTGCTGTGGCTTGGTGGCACTTCATGCAGTCTGGTGAGCCCAAGGTCTGGGGTTTGACACTTACAGGGGTATTTTATTTTGCTGCTGAGCAGTACTAGGGCCTTGTCATACAGAGTGAATTAGGCACTTTTAAACAGTTGTAAGCAGGAAGTCAGTGGGGACACCAGCTAGGGATGTGCAGGCTGGGTGTAGGGAAGGTCCATAGCTGCACATTTCTTTAACTGCAATAGCTGTACATATGTTTGACATTTGCTGTGACATTTGAAACCTTCCACCCCTGAGAGAGCGGCAAGGACAACTAAGTATATTGTACTAACAATTATGAATATCAGACACATGCAGTGCTTGTGAACTGCTATACTGTCATTAGTATGTTAGATGGCTACATCCTTTGATATTTCTGTGTTGTACTCCTACATAAGGGCATGCTTGTGGAAGTAATTCTACAGCTATTCGCAGAGTATATAACAGCAGACAGGCTGATATGTCTGCGTATTTCTGACACTTGCAGGCCTCAGATACTCTCAGGTATATATTTGACCAGCCTCAGGGAAAGGTACATATCAGTGGGATACACCCGTGATATATTTCAGATATTCTGCAGTTGTGACTGTGGGGTATTTTGAGCATATGTATTACTACACCATTTCTGACATGCAAGTAGTGTCTACTTTAACTTATTGACAGGTACCATTACGTGGGATTCCCCACCTTTCTGCCTACTGTTAGTACATTTCACTGGGAGTCAGTGGGGCACAGGTAATAGTTGTTTGCAAATCAGAGACATCCCTGTAAATCAGTCACAGTTGGGAGGTCTAGCCTCTTACCTATTCAAATATGGCGGTGTTTATCCTGCTCTGATACTGTGTGGGGTTTGTAAGGTGCTACTGTAACATTATTACCTACTAGCATGGCTGTTTCTCTTCTCACACTAATGTAATGCAATTCCATAAGAATTGCCAGTAAAGATACACAGAACAAGCTTTGTGTAATGGCCTTCCTATTTTCCCTTTACATTCACTCCTTGTATTTCATGATATATTTCTTTCAGCAGCAAGTTCTTGTACATCTGCTGTGGCTTAGTGGTAATTCATGCAGACTAGTGTGTCCAAGGTCCGGGGTTCGATACTGACAGGTATATTTTATTTTGCTGATGAGCAGACTACAGGCCTTGTTATACAGAGTGACTAAGGCACTTTTAAGCAGTTGTAAGCGGGTTTGCGTGAGTTTGTGTGACACTTAGCTATGCTTATCTACGCTTAGCTAAGCGCACACAAGCGCACACCCGCTGACTACTGCTTAAAAGTGCTTACTCCTGCTAACACCTGCGCTATTTTCTTTTAAAGAAAAGAAAATGGGGAAATAGGAAAGTGGTGAAAAAGGGGGCACAAAGAGGGTAGGACAGTAGGAAAACAAGCTCGGGATGTGCAGGAAGGATGTAGGGAAGGTCCATAGCTGCCCATTTCTTTATCAGCAACAGCTGTGCATATGTTTGAAATTTGGTGTGAAATTTGTAACCTTCCACCCCTGAGATAGGGGTGATGACAACAAAATATGTTGTACTGCCAATTACAATTATCAGTTTACATGTCCAGGGGACATGTGTGTGAATTGGGCAGCTATGTATGGGGCGTAATTTTTTTGTGGGAACAGAGTGCCCTTTTTTTATTTTTTTTTCAGGTGAGAGTGGAATGTGAGGTACAGGAAGTAGGTATATTTGGGGAGGTAGGTTGGGGAGGTTAACAGACAAGACAAACAAGACGCATACACGGGTGGAGTATGACACATGTGGGGGGGAAACACAATTGACGGGGATGGATGTTTGGATATCGCGAGCCCATGAACCCACAGATGGCAACAGTGGAACTGAGATCCCCACCCATGGGCAGTTACCACTGCTCCTTCACAGCCCAGGCCGGGGCTGTGCTGGGGGCTGGATAGGACGGGCAGGCACACCCGTGAGTTGCGCCACTCTTGCCTTGAGCTGGCATAGGGGATCAGTCACAGAACGCCTGATCTCACTACCCACCACAGACTGGACCCTATTGAGGGTGAGTGGAGACTCTCTTCCGGCCACGCTTGCAGAGGGGGGACGAGCCCCATCCCCTGCAATGCTTCCACCCGAAGGTGGCACAGGGCCACCGGAGGAGGAGGTCCCGGCCTGGGCACTGGTGCCAGGTGCACTCGCCAGCTGAGGTGGGAGAGGTGGGTCCGCTGGAACCCGCCTTCCTTGTTGTCCTATGTTTAGCAGTATTTTATGGCATTTTGGGTTAGTAACAAACAACACCATTCAAAATTAGTTGTAACAGCATGCATCAGTATTCCCATTAACCAAACACCCATGAATTCCAAACACTGAGCAGCAAGCATAACACATTCATATTTAGAACAACAGTGCACATTCCAACAGCATGCAGGGTTGATTGGTGGCAACAGGCCATCAGGTTTGGATATGTGAACAGGGCACATGCATCAACGTACATGCAGATATATATGAACCAACAGGACAAATGTCCATGGGAATTAATTGTGAATACACATACCCAGTTTGGTGTGGAATGGCATAATTTGTGAAAATAGGGTAGGGTGGAGAAATATTACATTAACAACTTACACTACTTATACATATACTGTACATTCCTAGTAGATGCAGATATATATCCCCTACATGTATTAGTACAGTTTCCTGTATGTAACCTTAGGAATGTTGGTGATGGGGATGTTACTGCTACATTAATATACATTCCATTTTTATTCATATATGTTCATATCTGGCTGTGTCCAGGTACAGCATCCTGCTACATTTGATTTATATGGGTCTAGAAAACTGTGGATGTTCAGCATTTCATACAACCATACTATCTTCATAATGCAAGGGTACAGCAACATATCCAAATTGTGGGACGGACACAGTCCAGGTTCTGTACTTTATTGAAGACATTACACTCTTTGGTTGTGGCTGTCTCATTCATTTCATTATGTAGTGACTGCAGTATACCTTTATTCCAGACTTATTACAGCTTTCTTGGTAGCTTCAAACTGTCTTTCTCACACTCTCTCACTTATTTTATATTTACACTTCAGAATGGTACTTAATTCTAGGCTTTATTAACATTTATTACTGGGTTACAACAATCCTTTCCAGCTGACTCACTTATTTCATATGGCAGAATTTACAAGGATGTATTCGACACTTGTCTATCCTTTGTTGATTGATTACCACTCATTTTCAGGCTGAAGCAGTTATCTGATATTACAATACAGGTGGAAACTCTATTTGAGACTTGTTTAATCTTTATTACTGGATTGCAATACACTCTTTTCCAGGCTGCATTACTTATCTAATCTTACAATACTAGCAGAATCTTTATTCTAGGCTTATTTCACCTTTATTACTGGGTTACAACACTGAACTCTTTTACAATCTGTCTCACTTATATTCTATAACAATACCAGCTAAATAATTACTAACCTGCCTGGTGGCGCAACCTCAGCAGCCTATCAGCATAGGCTCGCCGATTCACGGAACGAACACCTGCAGCTGTAATATAAATGAAGGAATATTGGAACATACCTCTCCATACTATAGGCTAGGATAGCATTTCTTACATACGTAATTACATGAATACTTACTCAGTAGTGGGGCATTGGGCATTTGGCGGGCCTCCTGGATCCAACGGTTCAGTTGGTTCTGCTTACGTTGCTTCAGGTCTGCATGGTGGTGACGGACCTGTTCACCAGTCCTTGTAATGCCTGTGGCATGGGTGAGATCATGTGCCAACTGGTTCCACGCCTCTGCCTTGTACGCTCCCCATTGAACCTGGCCCTGCATGAGTTGTGCTTCATGATCATGGATTAGGAGCCAAACCATATATTTTGACTCCTCAACACCCCACCTTTGTGCTCTAAAGTGATTTCCCTCTCCTGCACCTGCCATCCTGACTGCAAATGGGTACCACAATCAGTTATGGTGTGTATTCCCGCCTATGGGGCTTATATATGCCGGTTTTCCCACACTTATCTGTGATTGGCCATTTTGGATATTTATCAGCTTAAAGCAAACCTGCTTTGTCATGGTTCTATTTTCATTCATTATTATATATATGCTAATACTGTATTTCTCAGTACAACTGTCATGGCTTAGTGGTTCAGTACTTTGACTATGATGCACAGTATCTTGGGTTCGACCCTTGGCATTGCTTTTTTTATTTTACTACTGTCTAGACAGGCTAGGAGGTGTGTCTATGTAAAGGCGGCTTTGATACAGCTTGCCCAATGTTGCCCGCTGGTAAGCTGGTTGGCACGCTGTGCAGCTCCGCGCAAACGGCTTACGCTGGGTAACACTTTATTTAGCTATGAGCACTCATATTACGCTGGATGAAGCGCTGCTGAGCTACGGGCACTCATATTAAGCTTGTTAAAGTGCTGCTCACTTCCAGGCACTCATATTAAGCTTGTTAAAGCGCTGCTCACCTCCGGGCACTCATATTAAGCTTGTTAAAGCACTGCTCACCTATGGGCACTCATATTCAGCTTGCTAAAGCATTGCTAAGCTATGGGCAATTATAATCCTTTTTTATAAATTATTCTGTCAGATTTCTTCACAAATACATGGCCCATTTCATTACATTTTACTTAAATTATAGTTTTTATATATATATATATATATATATATATATATATATATATATATATATATATATATATATGTCAGGGGATTGTTTCATACTTATTTAAATAAAGATGGTGAATCATGTTGTGGGGGCTCGAACCGTGACTACCTCCTCTTTGGCCAACGTCTCTACCGCTACGCTATTGCATATGTAGATCTTATATGCTTTTCAATGTCTGCTAACTGTGGCTGAGCGAGGGGCATACCCACACAAACGAGCGCAAATGCGGGCAAACATTTTTGAAATTATAAAAAAAAAAATGAAACTGCTATTTTTACGTTTTACACATTTTCAGTAGGGTTTAGTCTGTGGGGATGTGTGGTGGTGTGTTCCTTGACATTTCTAAGGACTCGCTCGTGGGTGTTTACTTTCAGGCCTCTGACTCTTCTGGGGGCGTGTCCTTTTGCAGTACTCGGCATTCGGACACGCCCCCTACTTTCCTACATGGACCGTGTTAGCCTAGGGTATGATTCAGCATGCCCTCATGAATATGCATGGCATGCTGATGTCATACCGTTCAACTGCAGCCTCCGAGTAAGACATATTAAGTCTTACACGGAGGTTTTGTGAATCCGGCCCGAAGTTTATATCACATGGGATCACCCATTACCAACAGTTCACAAGATAGATGCTAGAAATCCAGATATAGTGGTTTAAGAAAAGAAAACAAATGTAGCATTGATAATTGAAATTGCTACACCCAATGACTACAGTGTCTTGCATACAGAGAGACACAAAGTCATAAAATATCAGGATCTGCAGGCAGAAACAAGAGCAATGTGGAGGAAAGATACCCAGACAGTTCCAGTAGTAATAGGAGCAGCAGGTCTTATAAAAAAGAATTTACAGTCATATTTAGATATGTTACCAATACATGTAACTCCATACAAACTGCAGAAGGAGTCATTACTGGGCACATTGCGGGCGCTGCAAAGCGCACTACTGGCTGACATCAAAGACTGAAACAATACTAATTTTATGAACTTTAATCATACTTTGACTTAGGAATGGGGTCCATTCCTGTCATGGTATTAAAACATAAAAAACTTGGGAGAAATTAAAAAAAAGCAAAATACAGTTTATAACAAGAAACAATAAAGCAGAGCTTCAGTCAAAAATTCTATCTACTATACATATAGCATAGAAAGGTAATTGCCTTTCTTAAGTTTATGAATCAATTTGTGTAAATGTGCTGGATAAAATATATTTTAATGAGGTTTTTCAAGTGATTGCAGGTACATGTAAGGTAATTAAGGTAATATTGTTTTAATGCTGATTTTAAAAGTTTTTGTAGAGTCTAGCTGAGTAACCGAGGGTGGCAGAGCATTCCAGCATTTGGCTACTGTATGGGAATAAAGGCATCGCCCAGCTCTTTTGCTGAGTTTAGTTATGGTTAGGAGTAGTTTATTAGAAGATCTAAGATTTCGGGATGGTGTATATGTATGTAACATATCTTGAAGAGAAGGGCAGTAATTGGGTTATATAGTAGTTTGTGAGTGAGTGTGAATTGGGGGTAATATAGGTAATGGGGGAATTCAAGCCAATTTAAAGTTTTAATGGCTAGGCAGTGATGTGTGCGAGTTGGCATATTGGTGGCACATTTTCCTATTTTGCAGTAACATGATTGTAATTTAGTCATGAGTGATGTGTGTAGGTTAGTGAAAATGGGACTACCATAGAGGAGGGAGGGGAGAAGTACAGTATTTGCAAGTTTTGTTTTGGTAGACATATTTAGGAAGATTTTATGCCTATAGAGCTACCATAGCTTGAAGTGGGTCTTTTTGATTGTGCTGAGCATGCGATTCTCAAAAGAGAGTTTGTCATCAATTGTTATGCCTAGTAGTTTTGATGTTTTAACAACTCAATTTCAGTATTATTTTATGATAATATTTTAAAGTCAAGAGTTATGGGGTTTGGAAGAGAGCAGTAAAAGTTTTTTTTTTTTGGGATTGAGTAGCAGTTGAGCCTCACCTAGCCATGATTCTATAGATGTAAATGCTTTTTGAGTTGAGGTGTGGAGTTCTGAGAGGTTGTTAGAGGATGTGATTATGGTTGAATAATTTGCATATTGGATAAGGATACTTTGATGGGTTGCTTTATGGAGATTGTTAATCATCATCTTATTCTGGCTGTTCCCGTTAGGGGTCTCTACAGCAGATCATCTGTTTCCATTTCTTCCTGTCCTCTGCATCTTTCTCTGTCACACCAATCACCTGCATGTCCTCTCTCACCACATCCATAAACCTTATCTTAGGCCTTCCTCTTTTCCTGTTACCTGGTAGCTTCATCCTTAGCATCTTTTTCCCAATATACTTAGCATCCCTCCTCAGCACATGTCCAAACCAATGTAATCTTGCCTCTCTGGCTTTGTCTCTAAACCTTCCAACCTGGGCTGATCCTCTAATATACTTATTCCTAATCCTGTCCACCCTCGTCACCCCCAGTGCAAATCTTAACATCTTTAACTCTACCACATCCAGCTCAAACTCCTGCCTTTTTGTCAATGCCACTGTCTCCAACCCATATAACATAGCTGCTCTCACTACCCTCTTGTAGACCTTCCCTTTCACTCTTACTGGTACTCATCTGTCACAAATCACTCCTGACACTCTTCTCCAGCCACTCCGTCCTGCCTGTACTCTCTTCTTTACCTCTCTTCCACACTCACCGTAACTCTGAACTATTGATCCCAAGTATTTAAACTCATCCTTGCATCCTCACCATTCCTCTATCCTCCCTCTCATTCATACACATATATTCTGTCTTAGTCCTGCTGACCTTCATTCCTCTTCTCTCTAGAGCATATCTCCATCTCTCCAGGGTCTCCTCCACCTGTTCCCTACTCTCACTACAGATCACAATGTCATCTGCAAACATCATAGTCCACTGGCACTCCTGTTTGATCTCGTCTGTCAACCTGTCCATCACCATTGCAAATAAGAAAGGGCTCAGAGCTGATCCTTGATGTAACCCCATCTCCACTTTAAACACATCCATCACTCCCACTGCAGACCTCACCGCTGTCACACTACCCTTGTACATATCTTGTACCACTCTTACATACTTCTCTGACACTCCCGACTTCTTCATACAATACCACAACTCCTCTCTAGCCACCCTGTCATATGCTTTCTCTAAGTCTAGAAAAACACAATGCAACTCCTTCTGACCTTCTCTGTACTTCTCCATCAACACTCTCAGAGCAAACATCATATCTGTATTGCTCTTTCCCGGCATGAAACCATACTACTGACCACTAATCATCACGTCCCTTCTTAACCTAGCTTCCACTACTCTTTCCCATAACTTCATGCTGTGACTGATCAGTTTAATCCCTCTGTAGTTACTACAGCTCTACACATCACCCTTATTCTTAAAAAATCGGTACCAAAACACTTTTTCTCCATTCCTCAGGCATCCTCTCACTTTCCAAGATTTAATTAAACAATCTGGTTAAAAACTCCACTGCCATTTCACCTAAACACCTCCATGCTTTCACAGGTATGTCATCTGGACCAACAGCCTTTCCATTCTTCAAGCTGTCCTTACTTCCTTCTTGCTAATCTGTTGCACTTCCTGATTCACTATCTCCACATCATCCAACCTTTTCTCCCTCTCATTCTCTTCATTCATCAACCCCTCAAAGTACTCTTTCCATCTGCTCAACACACTCTCCTCACTTGTGAGTATGTTTCCCTCATTATCCTTTATCACCTTTACCTGCTGCACATCTTTACTAGCCTGGTCCCTCTGTCAAGCCAATCGGTACAAGTCCTTTTCTCCCTCCTTAGTGTCCAACCTTTCATACAACTCTTCATACAACTTATCCTTAGTCTTCACCACCTTTCACTTTGCCATGCACCATGGAGATTGTTAATAAATATGTTAAAAAGTGGAGGCCCAGGAATAGACCCTTGGGGAACTCCAGTATTGTTGATTAGGTATTCCGATTGTTTGTTTTGCCATTTGACAGATTGTTTTCTATTGTGAATGTAGTTTTGAAACCAAGTAGTAGTATGGGGGGATCAGTTTAGAGACTCAAGTTGTAAGTAATTTATGGTGTGACACTGTATCTGATAGGGAAAGGAAAACAACAGTAGTTAATAGACCAGCATCAAGAGCTTTGTTTACAGTATTGGTAAATGATAGTAAGGCTGTGGTAGTGCTGTGTGCTGGCCGAAATCCATGTTGTGTGGGTGATTGTCAGTAAGATGCTTAAGCAGTTGATAGTGTATACACTTTTCTAGGATCTTTGACAGAGGAGAAAGAATAGACATAGGTCAGAAGTTAGAGAGGTCATTGGTGTTGCCTTCCTTATGAAGGGGAGTTATAATAGAGTCTTTCCAGAGTGGTAGGATGTATGATTCAGCAATAGAAAGATTTATAAGAATACTGACAGGGTAGGCTATAGCATTGGCAGTAAGTTTTAGGTATTCTGCTGGAAGTTCATCAGAAAAAGGGGAGGAAGGCTTTAGTTTTTTTAGTAGTTTGTGCACTAAAGTGGTAGGTACAGGTTGTGTAGTAAAAGAGGGAGGGGTTGGACTGCTATTAGATGAAGCATGTGTAGTGGGGGAGTTGGAGGGAAGCTGAATATGGGAATAGTTATTATTGCTTTTATTAAAATTTAGATTTGCGTTGGCTTGTTGGGAGAAATTGTTCACAAGTTTTTGAATGGTATCAATAAAATGAGAGTTAAAGGCTTGGGCAATCACTTGTGGGTCTTTGCCAAGAGATGGTGTGGGGTTATGCTGGGTTCCTGAATCGAGAAGTGAGAAGACAGATTTCCAAAATATTTTGGGGTTGTTCCCTTGGATAGAAAGTTGAGTGGAAAAGTGTTTTTTTTTTTGTCTTGGATAACCTCTTTTTGGCACTATTGCAAACTTGCTTAAATATGAGTTTGTTTTGTGGGCTTCTATTTTTCTGCCATTCTGCCCAAGCTTTATCCCTAGAAGTAAGTAATTGTTTACTTTGTTTCGTTAACCAAGGGGCATGGTTGTTCTTGATTCTTTTAATACATAAAGGGGGCAAGACTGTTAAGAGTGTCAAGAAAGACCTTGTTAAAGAAGTTAACTGCATCATCTAATGGTAGTGTCTTGGTCAGGCACCGGTTGTCGGCTTTTACAGTATCAATAAATGTTTTTTGGTTAACTCTTTACAGCTGAGTGCACCTCCAGGTGTATCTGCAGTTACCTCCTACTTAGACTTTAGACGTCAAATATTGCTTTTTCATATTTGAATTAATAATTCCAAAATCATGCTACATACAAGACATCAGAATATTTTGTCTTGAAGCATACATGATGGAAAACACATTTGTATTGATATTTGACCTGTGTCAATGAGTATTTGTTAGATCTGTAAGGTGATAACTTCATTTTTTTAAAAGGTCAAGCCACACCCACTGGGAGTTAAAGGTACATACTTAAAAGAGCTGTACTGGAGGGAATGAGTTAAAATGGGTAAGGTTCCTGGATGTTCTAAGATAATGTACTTTACTTATTTGTGTTGGGTTTCTATGGGTAAAAGCAGGTAAATGGTCAATTACATTTTCGGGAGTGTTCCAGACTTGGCATATTTTTGAGGGTGGGAGACAAGTATCCAGTCTAAGATTGGCTCAGCTTGTTTATTTACTATATGTGGATCTGTGATTAGTTGAGTAAAGTTATACAGGTTTAATGCTATTTGAGGGGAAGTTGGAGATGAGACTTAGCCAATTAATATTAGTATCAACAAGGATGATGGTTTCGTTTGATATGGTATGGGACATCCAGGAAAGGATCTATTCAGGAGAAGGTATGTTTAGACCAGGGGGGATGTAAAGTAAAGCAATACATAATTGTTTTTTGCTATTGAAATGTAGATTAGCCAATAGTAGTTCCGTATTTGAAAAGGTAGGAATGGGTTTGAAATATGGTGAAGGAGATAAGGTGTCACTACATTAAAACAATGCCACCTCCTTTTTTGTGAAGCAGATCTTGTCTAAGAATATTGAATCCTGGTGGTATTATTTCCATGTCAGATATATGGGGTTTTAGCCAGGTTTCTGTAAGTCCTACAATGTCTGGGGAGTAGTGAGTAAGCCCGGCTTGAAATTATGTTATTTTGTTACAGATACTTCTTCCATTAATTGTTGTTATATAAAAGTTTTTTTGGTATTAGAAGAGTGATTGTTGGTAGATGAGTTAATTGGTCCAGGATTGGGGTGAATGTCACCGCACTGTGGGAGGACCTGATAGTAGTTAAGTAGGGAGGAGTGATGTTGGGTTAGTAAGAGAGGTCTAAGAAGGGGATGCAAAACTTAGTTTCTGTTTGGTTATAATAGCAAAGGATTTTAGTTTTGACAAATGACAGGTAAAGCAGTTAAATAGTGAGGGAGAGATGTGACCAAAACTGTGTATAGTAGTAGGGCATTCTGTGTACATAGTGGGAGATTTCGGAGATAGGGAATAGTATGTGGTGTGGTCGGAGGGGGAGTGGGAAAGAAAACAGAGAGTGGATTACTGGCCTCAAACAGTTGCCCTATGCAGCACGATTGAAAAAGCTAAGTCTGTTCTCTGTTGCATACCGCTTTCTCAGAGGCGATCTCTGTCTAACGTACAGAGCCATGTCCAACCCAGAATTGTTGAACATGCTCCATCTTAGCAAAACCAAATCTACTCGAGCTACACTCTCTAGGGATATAAACCTCAACACAACAATGAATAGAACATGCTGGAGGGATAGATTCCCTTCGCAGTGACTTCCCTTACTATGGAACAAGGTCCCGATCTACATAAGACAGAGCCCCTCACTATCACTCTTCAAGGGGAACCTTGATGAGTGGATGGGTAACAGAAAGTTCACACCAGGGATCACACCAACAGCACTACTAGATAGGGGCCAAGGGTACTAGCTGCTAGCACAAGGGTCTAGGGAACTACTAAAGGGGCGGTGAATACTGCACAATGTGGCTGGGCTAATATATGCCTTCGGGCAGATAGCCCAGTACCAACCTATGAACCTATGGGTATGAAGGTGATTATAGTGGTATAGTAAGGTGAGGCGGAGGTGTAAGACATGTTAAGCAAAGATGGAGGTAAATTAGGTTAGAGCAGGGATGGGAAATATTATACTAAGTGAGGTAATGGAAAGGGTAGGTCATGTAGGTGGTTACAAGGGTGTGCATTAGGGAGAAGTAGTGGGCGGTAAGCAGCAATTTTGCAAGCATTGTGACTGGCTGATAATGTGGAGGGGAGGGGGAACAGGAACTATAAATAGATTCATAGGTTCATAGGTAGGTACTAGACTATTGGCCCTAGGGCCTATATAAGCCTAGCCAAAAAGGTACCCTGGCTTTCGCCACCCAAGAAAATTATTTTCCTGCGCCCCTGTCAAGCAGAGCCACAGAAGTGATCCCCGGGGTGAATTTCCTATTTCCCATCCATCATGTAAGAGAAGTGGGGCTGTGTGGGAATGGGGGGTAGGTAGGAGAGCAGAATGAGCCCAGAGTGGGTTGTGTGAAGTCCGGGAAGACTGGAGTAGCAAATAACAACAACAGAAAAAAAACTATCTCCAATTCCGGAACAAAGAAAGGTGGGTAAACTCTGGGTCTGGTGAGCTGTCATGAGGCTCACTAGGTAGGAGGGAAATAATGACAATTGGGGCAGTAACAGTAAGCAAAAAGAAAATGAGACAAAGAAACCCGATCTTAGTTTGTTATACTGTTTTACTTTGCAGGTGGAGAAGACCTAGGTGAGGCAAGTAATCTAAAGAGATTGCAGCTAAGCAGGGCAGACCGGGGATTTATCATGAAAGCTTTAGGTAGAGGGGATGGAGAGAAATAATTCACTATGGTAAGGGGTAGAAATAAGATAATGAGTTACTTTAAGGGTGACCGAGGAACCCGAGCAGCGTGCTCCCACACCAAATAAAACAGCAGTTCAGAAAAAGCTAAGCAGTGATGCAAGTACATACATTAGCTATTAGTTCTAATTTTTCTTGGAGTTTAAAATCCCCGAAATTCGGAGGCAGACCCGTTCACTAGTATAACTGGGCAGGGCCCAAAGGCGCCCGCAGGCAGGTGCAAGGGGGTGCACTTGCACCCCCGTGGAACCGGCTGGCCGAGAAATTAATTTAAATAAAAAAAGTTTTTTTTTAAAGGGCGTTCCTCTTTAAGAACGCCCTTTGCATCACGTCCAGTCGCACAGATGCAACAGGTGTTTGCAACCTGTTTTCGTCTTCTGTATCTGTGTGCGACTGATGGTTTACATCCTTTTCTTTCGCGCCTACTGGAAATGTAAATTCAAGAGGACGTTCGGACTGCACAGATGAATGTAGAAGTGAAAGGTAGGTGTGTGCATGTGTGAGTTTAAGTGTTTAAGAGATGTGTGTGTGTGTGTGTGTGTGTGTGTGTGTGTGTGTGTGTGTGTGTGTGTGTGTGTGTGTGTGTGTGTGTGTGTGTGTGTGTGTGTGTGTAAGAAATAGGTAGGTAGGACTCGGAGTCTGTTGATGTAAGAAGTAGGTAGAAGTGTGTATGCGTGTATGTAAGAAATAGGTAGGTAAAGGCAGGTGTGTGAATGTGTGTTTTAAGTGTGTAGAGTATCTATGCTTAGTCATTGATTAGTATTACACACAGAAATACATATAACTAACTTGGTATTAATTAATGTCTTGGTAAATTTGCGAGATCATTGGTTAGGCTACAAATGATCTGCTGGATCAACAGCCTGTTATGAACCTTTAACCTATGATCTCATATATATGTACACAAAACAAATGTAACTGCAGCTTCCTTATATACGATAGCCAGACTTCATGGAACAGAGTGATGGAGCCCTTATTGTGATCCAGATGTCCTGAACTTTACTGCCTCTGACACAAGAGGAGGAAATATCGGGTGTGAGACAAAGTTGCTTGTTTCAACTCGCCTGTTACTGGAGGCAGGATTGGGGTAGGGCATGTGTCTGGGCACACTTTCCAACATCTAACATTAGTACGCAGAGCAGATAAAGCTCCATGTGGTACAATGAATTATGATCAGATTTCTCTGATCTTAAGTATACAGTTATGTGTTCTTGAAATGAATGAAATGATTCACCTCATTGGCTTCTCTATTCCATTCTAGAGGTGAATTTCCTGACATCTGGTTCTTGAACATGTAACAGTTTATGATCAGAGATTTGATCATAATTATTCATGTTTTCTTAATCATGTCCTGAAATTTTTAATCTGGTGTAAGGAGGTCCATCTTCATCAAGCAGTATGAGTGAAATCACATTTCCTGTCAGCTTAGCATCTAAACCTTTTCCAGGGTATTACTCCATCCTCTTTGCCCAAATTGGCTTGCCATCTTGCTTCCTGTCCAGGTCTCCTGCTGCTCATCATGTTTCCATTGGAGACGGATGCTTTCAGGCAACTTTGCTTTAAAGTTAATTACTTTGTGTAAAACATTGCTGAATTTTGCAATTATCACATCCTTTTTTGATTGAAATTACTATTTTTGCAGATTTCCAATCTACAAATCAGGTCAGGTCTCCATCTGATTTCTTTTTTGCACGGTATTGCTTTCTCTCCCTTTGGCCTTTGCATTCTACACAATATGTTTTTGCTTTCTATTAAACTGTTAGTGCATATATTTAATCTGACATTTAATTAGATGTTAATATTTTTTAGTACTGAAGCTCTCTAGATCAGTTGCTCTCTCTTGTAGATTTTGGGTAGTTTATGTTACATTTATTCCTTGGCTCTTGTCTGTACTTTCTAAAAATATTTTGACTGTGGATAGTCATGCATTTAGAAAGTGTATTTAATGTGGCCACACAAAATGCCCAGAACAGACACACTCTTTTTGCTATCTGGCTAAGTGAGGAGCACTTTGAATAGAAATGTGGCATTTGTGCTTCTTTCTATCCCCAGATTACAAATGACTGAAATAACCTTGTTTTGAAAAGTCTTAAGGGTAGTTGTGCATCCACTCCTGAAGGGACTTGACCTTGAGAACAGTCTTTGGGTTGACACTATTGGACTCAAGGACAGAGCCTACACTTTTGGATTTTTCTAACCACAAAGATAAATAAATAATAGACAGAAAACACAGCTGAAAGCTATACTTCTAAAGAGTTTTTTTTTCAATCAGGTACTAAATAATCCAAGGTGGAAGAATTTTCTAAATTTTCTGTAACCACTCCTTTTTGGGGAGAGTTACCAGGATGCCTGTAATATTAGTTGAATATTCATTTAGACAGGTCAGACATGGGTGTTTCCTCTGTTTCTTTTATACAGGTATGTAAGAGTCTGTAATCCGGACCATTTCCAGACAGGCCCATAAATTTCTACTATTGCTGTTCTTTTACATTGGATGTAGACTACGAGATGATTGTGAGGGCTTTTCTGAAGGTTTTGCAGGAAATTTTACTCATGTCATCAACCTCTTGTACCAGTGGAGGCAAAGGCATTCATTTTCTGCTGTTATTTTAATTTTTTCTGCATTTTCTTCTCAGTTCTCCTTAACAGGCCTCTGTTTGGGTGACTGCAGCAATTCAAACTGTTATGATTCTGCAGGCCTAAATGTAGATACCATCAGATTTGGTGACACTGGTTCTGCTTCTGGACTCAGCTCTATAGCTTTTGTGGTCAATTCCTTTTAAATCAACTATGCCATCTATGACCCCATGAGTTAGACTCAACCATTTGGGGTGAATCTTTTTGCCATTTGTTGACTGGGTCAGCATAACAATACTGGCTTAGACATCCTCACCCTTAGGCTTGGGCTTGATATGCCCATCAGCCTTGGGGTTTAAAGTATTGCTGCTGGGGTTTTGGCTTGGTGTCAGTTTTGGCCTTTCACGAGCTTTGGTCACAAATAGTCGGGGTCAGTGCCTTTAGCCATGATTGTTACTTTGATGTTGATTTTCTCAGCCACATTGCAGAGAATAGTGCATGTGCTGTCCTTGGCACCTATTCCTGTGTTGACATTGACCTTAACCAGAGACATTTTTCTGTCACCCTTCTCAGCATCAGAACAGAAGGCTCAAAGGGCCCCTTTGGGATCAGCAAGATGTATATGAACCAAATCTCTTCTTTTTCTTCTTCCTCTTCAGAACCTTCTTCTCTGAGAAAAGTGGTGTAGCACAGGTGCAAGAAGAGATACCTGGATTCCCTGTTAGAGTCTGTCACCCTAGATACTGATGACTGGGCTGTCATTGATTCCTTACCATCCCCTCCAGATGACTGCAAGTTAAGGAAGATCCTGGAAATGATGTGGCAAAAAGGGTGACCCACAGATTCCATGACACCCCCACACATAGGATCCCACAAAAGATTTTTAGTTCCCTCTGCCTTTCTACTGCAGGGTCCCACTGCAGACAAGATGATTCTTGCTCCCATGATCACATGAGAAGAACCCAGTTCTGTGGCAACTGCTCTGAGGAAGCCAGACAAGATGCTTCATAAAAGCTTACAGTCCTTTATCTTGAGTAGAAGGGCTCTGTCACTGCGATTTCAACAATAGTGAAAGCATCTGAAGAGGAACAAAAAAAAGAGGGGAATGAAATTAAAGAAATACTTCCTCCCATTTGAAAAATCCATATAGAGGTGCAGAGCACTTGCCATTTGTGTTTAACTTGTGTTTGTATTTAACTTGCATAAATCACACCCTCCAACCTTTCACCTTCTTTCCAATGCTCATTCAGGTGGAAATGTAATCTTCTAATTTAAAGAAAGGCCAACAAGGCCACAAAAAGGGAGGATACTAATACTATTCAAAGTAATATAATATATGTCCTGTTTTGAATTAGCTCTGGTATATAAAGTGCTAGAAAATATCTGCTCTTGTATTGCTTAAAGCTGTGATGTTCTAGTAAGCATTTCAGAGGTACCAAAGAATAGATGATGGATTATGATTGTACTCAAAGGATAAGCTCTTAGAAGCCCAGAGGTTTCAGTATGGCTTCTGGGTATGTAGTTGACTGTGAATGCTCTCTTATTAGTGAACTTTTCTAAAGGAATTACAGCAGGCTTGTTCATAGGTTCATGGATGAGTGCTAGACTAGCTGTCCTTGTGGGCCATTTTAAACATAGCCAATTTCCCTTCCAAAGATGGGAATCAAACCCTGTATTTTGTGTTTTTGAGGTAAACACCTCAACCATTATGCCAACTCCCAACCCCTCAAAATTTGTTTAGGTTGTAGGGGAGATTTGAACCCATATAAGTGTGCATCACAAGAAGTAAAGGACAACCACATAACCCATGTACCCCAAGCCCATTTAACGATGATACATTGATATGAACAGAACTATTGTATCAAGTCTTCTGAATAGTACAATGCCGGTGTTGAGTGTTTGTTTCATTCCCCATTATACCCATGAACACTTGTTCTTTTAATGTTAGTCTGTAATGTGTCATCAGCTAAATAAAGTTATGTTGTTCTGTGACATGCTGAAACTTTCCCTTTATTTTAATGAATATGTGCCTTGTTTTGGTAATAATTACATAACATTCTGTGCTGTTATTAATATCTGTGCCATAACAATTTTTGTCACAAATACCATTGTATGTTCTGTCAGCCACCACTCAGCCAGTTTAAGCCAAGTTACTTTGATAAATGAAAGTACATATTTTTATAACGAAAATAAATTATAATCTTAGTCAAAATTTTGTTGCATGACTCGTTCTGTTTTACTTTCAACCAGTCACATTTAACTCTCCAAGGTGTTGACAGAAACCTGTCATAGGTGTTCTACAGTCCTTGTGTTCCTAATCACAACTAATCACTGACTAAGCATACTGTACACATTTAAAACACATACACACACCTACCTTTACCTACCTACTTCTTTTATTAGAGCTCCCGAATGCTGTGTTCTGCCACTGTCACCTACTGAAATATTAACTCTCATTAAAATATATGTTTCTCCAGAATGCCCTTATCAGTGGCTGGTCATATTAACTTTATAGTTGCTAAGTCTCTTCTTGCCAAGGTACTAGTTCATTACTATCCGTATCCTGAAATAAAAATGCAACTTTTTTCCCTTTAAATTTCATATTAGAAGACAATCCATCACCGTTTGTCAGCCTTCTACCCAACACTTTCTCTGCAGAATCATCAGTATTCAACCTCCCTGATCTGTTGTTACCACTCTAAGCTTCTAAAGTTTCCTCTTTTCCCTGCCTGAGATATGCCTTCACATTATCTGACTGCAAATTGAGATTATGACATGCATCATTTTCTGTGGGATTGCAGGCTTGTTGCATTTCTAGGAGACTTGAGACATCTGATGTGATGTGATGTGCTCACCACAGTGTTCTGATGCCAACTGTATTACACCTCCTTACAATCTCTAGTGTTGTCATTGTGTGATGCTGTCTAAAAAGCTGATCTTTCACAGTGATAGTGCAGACTCATCCTTTGTTAATAAATTGCATAGTGACACTGCCATGATTTTTTGACTGCAGGAAACTGATTAATATAATATACTAAACATTTGGCCCATGCATGTTGACAGCTGTCATTGTTAGGATGTGTAAGAACATTTGTTTGCTTAAATTTGGCGAGTTCATTCCTGAGAAAATATAAAAAGGTAGACTTTCGTGTTTTTTTTTTATGTTCGAGTTTTCGGAAACTAGATCATATGGTCTCGACTGTATGACTTTAGAGTTCCTAAAACTTGGCAATCTGACCTAGATATACCAAATCACTTTTGTACAGCAATTTTATCGAACAGTATATGCATCCAAATGAAAAGACTGAAAAGGGGGACCTGATATTAGAATAAGGGGGCAAATACAAAACAAAATATTTAAACGTGTATGTATATGTGTGTGTGTGTGTGTGTGTGTGTGTGCGTATATATATATATATATATATATATATATATATATATATATCTATATATATATATATATATATATATATATATATATATATATATATGTGTGTGTATGTATATAGACACCCATGTATTTATATATACAGTCTCAACCTCTTAGAGCAAAAAATCTGGACAAAGCCTAAAATGATGGGGGGGACAAATAGGGACAGATTTTAAATATTGCTCTTACAAACTTAGAAAGTTGATAGAATAATAGGTTTTGCATTAGTATGAAATTTCTGAAGGATGTGGAGTCTTAAACTCAAATGTTTGTCATTATTTAATGACTTCAATCCTCAGCTACTTGACAGAAAAGTACAGATTTTAGGAGGAACACAAAAAATATGAGGCAAAAATCTGGACATTCTGCAAAAATCTGTACAGTTGAGAGGTATGATGTTGCTTACTGCAGTATTATGTTTTCTTTGCATAAACATGTACAAAAGCAAAAATTAACTAGTTTTATGTATTTATTGTTTGTTGTTGTCCAGGTTAGCATGATACACGTTAATCATTGGTGTAGCTTAAACACGTCAGAATTTTTTTGTTTGTTTTAATCCCATACCTGACACTTTTTTTTTTTTTTTTTTTGTTCAGTAACATCATTGATAGAACATCTGCAAGATATTGACTACAAAGGCAGTAGCAGCCTATCGGAGACTTTAGGTTGTCTTATAACTTCAAAGCCGATGCATCAGACAAGAAGCAAGCATTCAGATATAGTAGCGATATGATGTAGTTCATTACTGACTGCAATTCGTTTTTGAAATTCTTCATGTTCTAGGTTTTGCATAATTTTAGGATGCAGATAAAATAAGTTGAACTGAGCAGTGTTACTGCTGGAAAAGCAAGACGTCAGTGAAGAGACTAATAGTCAAGACAGGGAATATAAATACTTGTTCTGTAATAACTCTCAAAATCCATGATACTGTGTTTGCTCGGTGTGTCGAATACAAATCCTTGGCAACACTAACTCAATACCAAGTTTATCTGTTAGTGATCTTGCATGACTGAGAATGTCATTCCTAAAGTGCTCTTCAGCATGGTTGCGGTGCTCCTTGAATATTTTAATAAGTCTGTTGATGTGTTGTTGAGTCTTTACTATATCAAGTTGAACAGACTGCAACATCTGGGCAACAGGCTCAAGAACTGATGAGTAACTTGCAATAATAAAGAGAGAAATCAGAAACGTGCATGAAGAGCAAGCACTGAGTAACATATGTGCATTTTGTCTAGTTTCACCAGCAGAGCTCTTCTGAAGATTAGCCAGGCAGTCAAATATTTTCTCAAAGTTCTGACTAAACACAAGAATGGATCTATATTTCTTGATCCATCGTGTCTCACACAGAAGAGGTATATTTGGTACCAATGCTCGTCATTTTGGACTGTCACGGAAAAAATTAATAATCTTCTTGATAACACCAACAGCACTACATATTTCAGGAACATCATTCAGACCATTGACTACAAGGTTTAGTCTGTGAGATGTGCAGTGGATAAAGGCTGTTTTTGGATACTTTTCGCGAATCTTTGCCTGAACACCATTCTGGATGCTTGCCAATATGGAGCAGCCATCATAGTCTTGTCTGAGTAATTTTTCCAAGTCTAGACCGTACTTTATGCATACGCTGACAATGACATTTGATACAGACTGTGCATCTCTCGCAACAATGGGAACAAAAACCGTAAACTCTTCTCAAATACAATCATCATTAACAAACTGAATGCCCAATGACAGCTGCTCAATGCCTGAGATATCTGCAGTTTCATCTGCTAATACATTAAATCCAACTGCCCTGTTCACTGCACAAACAATCTCCTTTTGAAGTACATGTTTGCATTCTGTCAACAGCTCATTGTACACCCTATGGGATGTGTACCGATCATTTTCTGCAGCTGTTTCACTGTGCTATTTCAATATTGTGTTGCCAGCTTCAATACAAAAATGTAACAAGTCACAAAAATTTCCACCAGAGCCTTCTTTTCCACGGAGGGGAATGTCATGGGTTGCACAGTAAATAATGGTAGATAAAATTGGTTCCAATTTATTTCAGTTCTCTGCAATTTGTTTTGCTACTGCTGCATCTAGCTGTGGAATAACAGCTGTTTCTGGCTTCTGTCATGTACGAGAAAAATTGGCAGCATCTTCGGTAGAACATTTGCGGCATGATGATTGCATGTGATTTCTTGCAGACTCATTGAAGGCATTATACTTTGCGCACACAATAGTGATGAAGCTGCTTGCAACCCATGGTGAAGTGACTGAGGAAATAATACACAAGTTAAGCAGAGTGGGCTTTTCAGGAGAGGAGAATATGCAAGCCATGGTGAGTACTGCGACAATCAACTATATCTGAATATAATTGGTTAATAAATAATGACATGCATTTCAGATTCAGATTTCATATTATTTAGAAAATGCATTCTAACACAAATCCTTATATTCTAGCAACTTTCTAAATCTGTCCCTAGTTTTGGGCCTTTGTCCCCAGCATTGTAACAGGCTTTGTCCAGATTTCTTGTGTTAAGAGATTCGGAGGTATGGTGTGTATGTGTGTCTGTATGTCTGTATAAGAAGGAGGTAGCATACCCCTCAGCTGTCCAGGTTTTTGCAGAATGTCCAGATTTTTTGACCCATATTCTTCCTAAAAAGGATTGAAGTTGCTAAATAATGACAGACATTTGAGTTTTAAATGTCATATCCAATAGAAAAATGCATAATAACATCATCATCTTCTTTTGGTCGCCACAGTGGATCATCTGTTTCCATTTCTTCCTGTCCTCTGCATCTTGCTCTGTCACACCAACCAGCTGCATGTCCTCTCTCACCACATCCATAAACCTTATCTTAGGCCTTCCTCTTTTCCTGTTACCTGGTAGCTTCATCCTTAGCATCTTTTTCCCAATATACTCAGCATCCCTCCTCAGCACATGTCCAAACCAACGTAATCTTGCCTCTCTGGCTTTGTCTCCAAACCTTCCAACCTGGGCTGACCATCTAATATACTTATTCCTAATCCTGTCCACCCTTGTCACACTCAGTGCAAATCTTAACATCTTTAACTCTGCCACATCCAGCTCAAACTCCTGCCTTTTTGTCAGTGCCACTGTCTCCAACCCATATAACATAGCTGGTCTCACTATCCTCTTGTAGACCTTCCCTTTCACTCTTACTGGTACTCGTCTGTCACAAATCACTCCTGACACTCTTCTCCACCCACTCCATCCTGCCTGTATTCTCTTCTTCACCTCTCTTCCACACTCACCGTTACTCTGAACTATTGATCCGAAGTATTTAAACCCATCCACCTTCGCCACCTCTACTCCTTGCATCCTCACTATTCCTCCATCCTCCCTCTCATTCACACACATATATAATGTCTTATTCCTGCTGACCTTCATTCCTCTTCTCTCTAGAGCATATCTCCATCTCTCCAGGGTCTCCTCCACCTGTTCCCTACTCTCACTACAGATCACAATGTCATCTGCAAACATCATAGTCCATGGGGACTCCTGTCTGATCTCATCTGTCAACCTGTCCATCACCCTTGCAAATAAGAAAGGGCTCAGAGCTGATGCTTGATATAACCCCACCTCCACCTTAAACACATCTGTCACTCCTACCGCAGACCTCACCACTGTCACACTACCCTCGTACATATCCTGTACCACTCTTACATACTTCTCTGACACTCCTGACTTCCTCATACAATACCACAACTCCTATCTTGGCACCCTGTCATATGCTTTCTCTAAGTCCACAAAAACACAATGCAACTCCTTCTGACCTTCTCTGTACTTCTCCATCAACACTCTCAGAGCAAACATCACATCTGTAGTGCTATTTCCCGGCATGAAATCATACTGCTGATCACTAATCATCGTGTCCCTTCTTAACCTAGCTTCCACTACTCTTTCCCATAACTTATGCTGTGACTGATCAATTTAATCTCTCTGTACTCACTACAGATCTGCAGATCACCCTTATTCTTAAAAATCAGTACCAAAACACTTTCTCCATTCCTCAAGCATCCTCTCACTTTCCAAGATTTCATTAAACAATCTAGTTAAAAACTCCACTGCCATTTCACCTAAACACCTCCATGCATCCACAGGTATGTCATCTGGACCAACAGCCTTTCCATTCTTCATAGCTATCCTTACTTCCTCCTTGCTAATCCATTGTACTTCATGATTCACTATCCCTACATCATCCAACCTTTTCTCCCTCTCATTCTCTTCATTCATCAACCCCTCAAAGTACTCTTTCCATCTCCTCAATACACTCTCCTCGCATGTGAGTATGTTTCCCTATTTATCCTTTATCACCTTTACCTGCTGCACATCTTTCCTAGCTCGGTCCTTCTGTCTAGCCAATCGGTACAGGTCCTTTTCTCCCTCCTTAGTGTCCAACCTTTCATACAACTCTTCATACGCCTTATCTTTAGCCTTCGCCACCTCCCTCTTTGCCATGCACCTCATCTCCTTATACTCCTGTCTACTTTCTTCATCTGTCTGACAATCCCACTTCTTCTTTGCCAACCTCTTTCTCTGTATACTCTCCTGTACTTCCTCATTCCACCACTATGTCTCCTTATAATCCTTCCTCTGTCCAGATGTCATACCAAGCACCTTTCTAGCCATCTCCCTTACTAGCTCTGCTGTACTTACCCAGCTATTTGGTGGCTCTTCACTGCCACCCAGTGCCTGTCTTAACTCATCCCTGAACTCCACCTCACAATTACCCTTTTTCAATTTCCACCATTTGATCCTTGGTGCTGCCCTCACACTCCTCCTCCTCTTCTTGATCACCAATGTCATCCTACAAACCACCATCCTATGCTGCCTAACTACACTTTCCCCGGTCACCACTTTACAGTCTCCAATCTCCTTCAAACTGGCCCTCCTACATAAGATATAATCCACCTGTGTGCATCTTCCTCCACTCTTGTATGTCACCCTATGCTCCTCCCTCTTGTTAAAATACGTATTCACCACAGCTATGTCCATCCTTTTCACAAAATCCACTACCATCTGACCTTCTGCATTCCTTTGTTTAACACCATACCTACCCATCACTTCGTCATCCACTCTGTTCCCTTCACCAACATGCCCATTGAAATCTGCTCCAATCACCACTCTTCCACCCTTGGGTACAGTCATCACCACTTCATCCAACTCACTCCAAAATTTTTCTTTCTCATCCATCGCACACCCAACTTGTGGAGCATATGCACTAACAACATTCATCATTACACCATCAATTTCCAGCTTCATAAACATCACTCTATCCGACACTCTTTTCAACTCCAAAACACTCTTAGCATACTGTTCCTTCAGGATATCTCCTACACCATTTCTCCTCCCATCCACACCATGATAAAACAATTTGAACCCACATCTGATACACCTAGCCTTACTCCCCTTCCATCTGCTCTCTTGCACACACAATATACCAACCTTCCTTCTGTCCATCATATAAAATGCATACTAACATAAATCCTGTTATTCTAGCAATGTTCTAAGTTCATGAGAGCAATATTTATAATCTGTCCCTATTTATGTTGGGCTTTGTCCTGATTTTTTGCAGAGGTTGAGGTGTGTGAAAGAAAGTGAAATGCCCTATTTAGAGTTAGCAGGTGGAATTTATTTTCAAGTGTATTTTCAAGGAATTGTGAGCTTCAAGGGAAGAGAAGTTTACTGCTGCTTATGCTAAGTCTGCTTAAAATGTGCAACTGTTTTGTTTAGCAAATGGTATCATTATTGTGGTATATAATTTTAAAGCAGTGTTAGTAGTACAGCAGGTAGCATACTTGCATCTTGATACAGAGGGCTATAGGTTCTACTCCCACAGCATGTAGATTTGTATTTTAAGGGGGTGGAGTGCTGCAGTCCTGGCTATGTCCTCCTTTGGGTGAGATGCCTAATAACTATGAACTTGTTTTTCAGCTTACCACCCATTCTGTATTGCAAATATACCAGCTTACCATTTTTAATGTAACATAGGCAATGTATTCTTCAAGGGCAGCAGGCACTGAATTTGTTGATGAAATGCTGAAATATAAAGTTGTTTTCTAGCAACAACCTCTTCATTAGTTTCAGATCTCTATAATGTGGAATTATTCAGATGACTTTTACTTCTGCAGAGATTGTGCATACTGACTGACATTGATGGATTGTAATGACAAAAGTTTAAGTGGCCTTTTATGGCTGAAATGTTTTGAATTGGGCAGTTTGTCATTATTGGTTCATTTGTTTTGTTTCATTGCTTGCTGGAAAAACATTCAAAACTATAAATTTAAAACACAGTCTAACAAGTGGTGCTGTATTATAGAAGGGATATAATTAAATTATTTTATATTATAATTAATCCAATCTGTATATATTATAATTGTGCATAATCATATATATAAATATGTACACTTCTTATGCATGGCTATTCTTGCTTATCACAGTAACAGGAAGGATACTGTAATGGCTGTGTCAAGAAAAAAGGTCTAAAGCTTTTAGTTAAGCATATAATGGAGTTGTTCACATCACTGATAATGGAGACCCAGTTTCATATAACTAAGGGTCAACCACACAAAATCAGAAAACACCCAGAATTTCCCTTGCCCACTCAGTAAAACTAATCTTGAAAAAATAATTAATAATGTGCATATATTAGGGTTATTGGAATTATCTATAAAAAGATGAAGTGATGATTTGCAACTATGTCAATGTTAGGATTATGAAGAAATGCTTGATTAAGCATTAGATATACATAATTTAGTGAATGCACACAGTTTAAGTTAAATACAGCTATAATGTGTCGTGCATTTAGAGCACAGAATGCCAGCTTTTATTTAAACAGCAACTTGTGTTACTGAGAGCTAATCTTGGAAGCCAAAGAACACTAGTGTTATAAACTAATCTGTTTAAATCTATATAATCTGAACAGGCTCATGGGACTCAGTTTAGTGTCCTACATGAAAAATACTGAGCTAATGAACATTATTCCCCAGTAGTTGTTTCTAAGTCACTTACAAATAAATAAATAAAACAAGGGGAAGTATTTTGAGGTAAAACAAATATCTTGTCTTTATGGTAGGTAAAAAGTAAAACTCTGTTAGTACCCAAGTAAATAAAATGATTATTAGCAATGAATGAGAAATTATTCCAGTATAGAGAACTGAACAGCCAAGCCTTCTTGATCAGAATTCAAAAGGGCTGCCAGCTGAAAGTTCCCTTGAGTTAGTTGCAATGTACATGGGGTATGTAAAACAACTTATCACAGATTCCTAATTAAATCCAGATATCTGTAATCATTGTAGAAGTAAAGCATAAAACAGTATGCACACTAAGAATTTTGACAGTGTTTATGGCAACTGGGGAGAAATAGCCAAGTAATGGGACCCTGTAATGGCTGCGTGGGGGAGGGGGATGCATGAGTGGAGGGGGTGGGACTATGTGGGTGGAGGGGGTGGGGCTTTGTGGGTAGGGCTCTGGGTTTGCACCCCCCTGCAAAAAATCCTGCGGGCTCCCTTGGCAGGGCCTCTGGTGGGTCGACAGTCCACAACTGCAGTGGTTAGGGAAAAACTGAGGAGAGATAATAATAATAACAAATAAGGTGTGACAAAGTAGCTAGGCTACAAATTAACACATGTGCATACAAAACTTGAAACACAATAATATATAAAGTAGTAAAGCAGGACTGCAGTAGGTTATACAATGGTAAATTCACAACCAAATACCAGGTACAGCAAACAGTCATGTGCTGTAAGCTAGTGTATACATACTTTTAACAGGGTTTAAAGCATTTGAGCAAAATTGTATGTTTAGGCAACACTTGTGAATATAAGAACAATGACTGCAAATATAGGCACAAAGCAACATTTAACTTTAAACAATGGTGTAAAAAGTGAAGCGTTAAAGCTATCATGCAACCCTGGTGAAAAACGTAAAAAGAGTACAATGCTGTAATCTCATTATGCATTACATCTAAGAAATAAAATACTGAGGGCTAATCAGTAATAACATCCATTCATAGGAAAGATGCCCGAGAATTAATTAACTAGATATGCACGTATCACAAAGCAACATGAAAAATCGATATACATCAGTTAAATGCAGAAATAGTTCCAATATCTACCTATTGTTAGATCTGAAAATCACTACAAAAGGTGCGTACTAGAACTCCATCGTTAGTACATATAAAAGGCAGATAGTGGCTATGTAAAAATGAGTGAAAAACTACATTTCCATTCTAAATTGAACTGCCTTGCTGCCTGTTCTATGGAATTAGAGCGGAGGAATGTATGAGGCTAAAAACTAGTAGTACATGAAAGTACTTTCACTTAACATGTTAAAATGCTTTAACAAACTTACTTGGTAGCACACTGTTTTTATTAGCAATTTTTCTTTTATTCATGTTAATATTTTATATAAATACAATGAAGCTATATGCACAAGTGGATTTTTAAACTCAAACCTTCCTATTTTGTAACATAAAGAATTTCTCTTTTAACAGGTTTCAATTTAGATCCCCATATAAAAGAAAACACAGATAATAATCCTTTTTCACATTCCACTGGTATCATAAATACACTGGCTAGATGTGCCATCTTACATCATATTATTGAATTGAAATAAACATACTTTTTTCTCATATATAAGTCTAAATGTTCTCCAAACAGCCAAATGTTCCTTATTTTGTGTATTATGTTCTTCCCTTGTGTCATTGCTTGTTACCAAATCTTATTCCCAAAATTTCTCTTTCTTCTTTATTAAACTGAATACCCTCTGTTTTTCTTGAAAACCCCAGTCCTTCACTCTTTTCCTCATTAAAGCTCAAACCTAGTACTTCTAATTGTTTATGTGTTTTAATAGCTATTCTCATCCATTCTTCATTGTTCATGACTATTACTAGGTCATCTGCATAAAAAAATATCACTGTGATCTGAATTCCCTCTGGTGTGCAATATTTAGCTTCCTCCAATGCTAAATTTATCTTACTAACAACTGCATTCATAATTAATGCACATACAATACTGCTTGCTGGAAATCCTGACTTGATACCACTTTTAGTTTCTATTTTTTTCACTTAACCAACTATTAGCTACTAGTTTTACTTTATTTCTTGTATACACTGATACCAAAATATTAACTATTTTATTGCTTATATATTTTAAAATTTCCCATTGTACTTCATGCTGTACCTTATCAAATGCCTTACATCTCCTATTAATATTTTCAGTTCTGTCTTCTATTTATCACAATTTACTATCATTTGTGTGAACTACATTCTGTCGGCACATATGCTGCTGAAAATCAGAATGTCGTGCACAAAATGAAAAGTGTATGGGATAGTCAAACACACTTATGCAAATGCAGTAGTGCATTGTGTTCGACTATATGTAGAAAGATTGTGGTACAGTGAGGATTGGAAATTCATCCATATCCCCACTGTAGTGTGATCTTGGAGTTGGAATATATTAGTAGCAGGGGGTGTGTGGGTGCAGGGGGGCTTGCCTCCCTGCAAAAACGTGATATGTCATATAGGAGTTTGATTTACATCAGCTCCTATATGGCTATCACGTGATGTTTTCAGTGACAATGTCGACTCAAATGTCTCGATCATTTGGGTCGACATTGTGAAGCGGTCAGGATTCTGGATTCGATGGTTTACTTTGATATTGTGAATGGAAATCGTTTTGCCTTTTGCAATATTGATAGTAAACCATTTATCACATCATCTACCAATTCTCTTATAATCAATAAAAGCACTTGGCTCCCTTTTCCTTTTATTCCAAAAACTGTTTCATTTAGTAGCTTATTAGCTTTGCTTACTAATCTTTTTTTCTATTATCATCATAAAAATTTTATAGTCAACATTGTTCAACACTAATGGTCTCCTGTTTTTCTATATCTACTCTTTCTCCTTTTTTCCATATAATTTTCAATGCACCCATAGATATCCTTTCATTATTTACCCCTTTCTCAAACCACTCATTCAACACCTGTAAAAATATTCTTTTTGCCAATCTTGGAGATCTCTGTACATTATATATCCAATTCCGTCTAAACCTGTAGCTGCTTCTACATTTACTGTTTTTGAGGTTTATCTAATTATATCATTGTAATCTTTTCTTCCATTCTCTTACTATCTTCTTTAGTTAATTTTATAACATTCCATTTATGTTTTGCTATAGTTTCCCATTTGAAAAAAGTATTCCGAATGTCTTTTTATTGTCTACATTATATCTTTTTGTATATTAACTACATTTCCTTCATTGCTCCTTAGTTCTGTTTTTATTCTTTTCTTTTCTTTAACCATTTTACTTAGATGTGGTGCTACTTCTTTTCTTCTTGTAAAAAATATTTTTGTTTAAATAACATTTTTTTCTTGATTCATTTCATATAATTCTCTTTCTTTTTCTAAAATTGTTTCTTTGTTACTTATTATGTCTCTAAAGACTTGATTACTAATTCCCTCATATGTACAACTATCTTGAATTATTTTTGTCCTTTGCCATTCTAGTACTTCATTTTTATATTGTTCTTTTAAACTAATCCACCAACTTGTCCAGTCCTTGTAAAATCTTCTCATGTCTATATGATCTAACCATAACTGACACATTAATACCTTACATAATCATTAAAATCTGCTTAATTGATTCTTTTTATACCTCTACCTATTTTATATAACCTATTTTCTCTTGAGTCCCTTTCCAAATTGCCACATGATCTGAGAAACCCATAATTTTCAGTCCATTGGATAATATTTTAAACTCTCTAACAATATAATCTAATCAGTTTCAGTTCTCAAATGACCCCTTTTGTATGTTCAGTGTTTGTTTTCTCATAAATACAGTTTTCCACTTTTAACCAAGTCCAAAATAACCTTTACATCTGCCTCCTCTTTTCTCTTATGTCTTAAATCTCACTAGTATAATTTGCATATTCAAGCTAACATAATCAAGCATTTTTCTAAATGTGATCTCTCTCTGTTTCTTTGAAGTGTATGCATAAAGTGTGATCACCCTGTATATCTAGTTCTTCCATCTTATATCTACTAGTAATGTTCTTCCTAATACTACTAATGTGTAATCCAAAATTTCTAAACATTCTTTACATAAAATTGGTATGCATGAATATTTTTCTTCTCCTATATTCCATGTAACCCTACTTCCCATAATTCATTTACTTGTATTCTATTTTCCTCTGTTGTTATTCTTATGTCTATCAATATTATGTTATCCATATCTAACAATCTACACCATTTCAACACTCCTAACCTTTGTTGCACATTCTTTATACTATTCACATTTGTGGCTAGGATTTTCACTTTGTGGCAAAGTTTCTATTGTTTTATCTTTTTCCTTTTTTGTTTCTTTGTATACCTATATTTTTAAATGTGCACTTTCTTTCAGTCTCTTCCCAATAGAATTTACTTTTAACTATCTGTTTATCTTCCCCTTCATCACTTGAATTACATAATAATTCTTCTATTCCTCCTTCTTTTTCTTTTCCCCCTTGTATATTCTTTTATTTCCATTCTTATATCTTCTTCATTTCTATTTTCTTTCTGTGTCTCTTCTATTCTTCTATGTTAGCCACTAAAACAATCTCTCTTTCTTGGTCTAACTGTTTCCTGTGTATGATTCTCTTTATCATGACAGTCCCTCCATGAATATCCTATTTTTTTCATAATTTATGCACATTTTTTCACTCGATGACCAAGTTTACCACAAATGAAACATTTCTTTTTGTCACAATTATTAATTAAATGGAAATTTTTACCACACAAAAAACATCTTTGGTTGACCCCAGTATTTAACCAATTCCCTCCCCTACACATTAATTACACTGGCCAAATGTATTATTTTGTCATTTTGGATTTGCAATATAACACCACATTCACATCCCCCAGTCCATAAACCTCTATTGTCATAAATCTTTCTAATGCCATTACATCTCTACACATTGCATTTAAATAGTCTTTTAAATTGTCTCTTGCAACTTCAGTATGAAATTGTATGAATATTCTTTTTTTTTTTGCTTCTCTATTAAATGCTTGAAAAAAAATGTCACAAAAAGTATCTTTGTTTATACAAATAAATGCTCTTGCCTCTCTGGGTTCAATACCCAGTGATGAAATGATGCTGTCCCATATTTCATACATGTCTAGTTCCTTTTCTGTTTTGCTACTTATCCTTACTCAATGCTTTCTTCTTACTTATGTTTTCTTCTCTTTTTTTGCCTTCTCTTACCATTTGTGCTTATAAATTCTTTTCTTTCCTTATTTCTTGAACGTCTTCTTCTTTTATTCTGTCCATTATTTCTCCCCATGACACTGCCTTTTCACTTTCCAGTTCACTCTGCTCAGTTAGCTCATTCAAATAAACATCCCACAACTAGCTTGACTGCAGGGTTGTAACAACACACTCAGGTGTTGCAGAATCTGTTGCAAACGCATTTTATTGAAATAACTCCTCAGAATCCATAATACCTAATTTGACTCCTTCTTTTTGCCTTTTAACCAGCTCTCCTTCTCTTTTTCCTCCCTTCTTCATTCTCTTCACTCCGTTTAACCTCCAATTCATTATTAAACATATTTGACTTTTTTGCTATTCTGTTAACAGCTCCACTCATATCCATTACCTGAAAAATACCTTCTTCCTCCTCCATGTTCAATTTTCAGCTTCCTGCTTCTTCGAGCCACCTATGTGCCTGCGCCGGAAGACTGGAAGCATAACAGTGAATTGAGTCCCTCTACGAAAAGAGTAGGGGAAGTTTTCTGATGCCCTGGTCAAGTTTCTCCTAGTAGTATAAATACCACCTTGGGTCTTACCTGAAAAGTGGTTACTAACTTGTTAGGACTAACACCAGTTAAATGATAAATAACTAAAAAATGAACAAACTTGCATGGCTTTGCGTACTATAGCATTGTCCATAGATTCCAGACATATTCCAAATCCTTCCACACAAATTAGCACTAAATAATGTAAAAAAATGTATTTTCCTGTCTATAGAAAGACAGTTCATGTAAAAGTTCACAGTATAAGTTATATAAACACATTAACTGCAGAGATTTTGTTAAAAAAATCATTATTATACAGAAAATACAATGAAATATTAATCTTTCACTCCTAAATGAATAAATGAAAACTGAAGCTAATGCAATTATCTCTTTAGCTTACTTATAAGTCTTTGGTTCAACACAAAGATTGCTTAAGTTGCATTATCTTCTTTGAATGAACATAGAAGATGGCTCAATATCAGGTTCTCTCTAGATAGTGAATCATGTTCTTCTAACTCCTAATATACTCATTCATAGTTTCAAAAAAGTATTAAAAATATCTCCAAGCAGGATGAATAGCTTCTATGATATACATTGTACAAATCCTTCTGTTCTGAAATATTTCATAGAAATCTTAACAGTTTTTTCCAGCAACAGAAATTTCTCCTGCACTTAAAAAGTAGAGGACAGTATTGTTAAAAGACTTAACAGCTATTCTATACCCAAATGCTTTTCTATTGAATAAAATAAACTTAATAAAAACTAGGTCATGATTTTTGGAACAAAAATTGCACATTTCATAAAGAATTAAATAAGATCACAATGCATTTGTTTGAAAATAGCTAGGATAGATTGAGTCTGAGACCATTTAATTAATACCAAGAAAACAAAAAGCCTCAGTTTCATAAAGCATAGAATTTTCCATTGTAGCTTAATATGCACTTAAGGTTAATACATGAGGTATATTTGAATTCAAAAAGGCTGCTGGATACAATGTGAAATCAAATAGGCGCACTAAATACAATTTGGAATAAAATACAATTTGTTTCATAAAACCAGAAATCCACAGCAGCAAGTATCAATTTCTTCTCATAATTTACATGATTTAACTGATTTTTATTGAATATAAATGTTAAGTATATTAAAGTTAGAACAACTGCATTAAAACTGATGTTTTGTATGTCCTGTGAAAAAAGCCTGCTAGTAAGGGAATGGTCTAAGTAGAATGAGTTAACCATATCAAATTGTATTTCTTAGCAATGCCATCAAGTTCTAAATGTTATTTAGTGTTAGAAAATAACAGTCACTGTTTGCAGCATTGTAAGTCATGGTCATTACTGATGAACTTATTTGAATGAAACTATGCAACTAGAAATAGAAAACAATGCAAATGTGAATTCATTTAATCTAGGCATATGGTTTAAACAATGTATAAATAAACAGCTTGTAAACAAGAAAGAATTCTTGGGAGGAGGCTCTTTCTATAACTGGAATAACTCATCTCCATTTTTGAAAATAAGGACCTTTATCCCAGTTTAACAATCTAGATACATTTTCCCTGCTTTCCATGCAACATTATACGGGCTTGTTAGCCATGATACATCATCATTTGGTAGGACATTCCCATTTGAATCTCATCCACATCCTTTAGCCTTGCCACTATGACATTGTTCAGTCATCCCTCTGACCTAATCAATAGAAATGTATTCAGTCTCATCGGTAGTTTCTAGAACTGTCTCTTTAGCTGTGTTCTTTGCAGATCTGATCACAGACTGAAAATAGACTGGGCAATGTCTTGTCCTCTACTTGAGTTTCAGCCTGACTTCTCAGAACCTCTTTGAAGCCATCCAAAAATCATTCTCCATGACCACTCCAACTCCTCTCACACGTGGATATTCCTTGCAGTAGCCACAGCAGTTTCTGCTTTCCTGGTCTGTAAGTACCTATTAGGCAAACCTGAATAACTACCACTAGCATTGTATGGAAAGTTTCTTTTTTAATGTGATGTATTTCCTCACTTCTGGTGCCATCATCAAGTCCTAGGAATAACACCACGGCAAGTTTACAGCATCTTTTGTTCACAGCTCTTTACTGCTGTTTAACTACTGAGGCCTTCAATATTGTTCATCCAAACTCTCTATCTTTAATCTCACAATGATATTGGAAAGGCTTCTTAGAAGATGGGTGCTGAACTCATCCTACACAGAAGGTGTTCTAGTGCCAAACAGGCATATGAGCTGCATAATGTTCATAACAGATGAGTTATGACCAGCATAAAAGTCCAATAACAATTCATCACTCCGCTGCTAGATGCACATACACAAATAACCAGCAGAATTTTCATTTCTGAAACTCAGTTTCATTGAGGTGACCCTTTCATCTACTGGCACAAACTTCAGCTATGCAGCACCTATTCATTGGCCTCAGAGTAACCATACACCAGCCTAGATTGAGTCACAAGGGGTAACTCCTGAGAACAACAGAGACCACTCCCAATGAAGAAGCCTAAGTTCCAGAACCAATGCTATATGTAGAGATAAGAACAACTCTGATATACTTCTTGCATAAGCTCTGGTTATAACTATCAGTGAAACTGTGTTACACTCCTAGGGTCTCTCCTATCTCTGTTTATCCTACCCGGCACCTCATTCAATCACCAACTTTCACTTAGTGGGTTTGCATGTAGCT